>NW_025221692.1:1239946-1354315 GCF_014066325.1 Apis laboriosa
AAATTTTTGTCCAAAAATTCGATTTTGTATTAGGAGAACATGATACGATAGGAGGTCGATCGAAAAATTTTTCCGAGAAATGACGTCAATTTCTCGGAATCTCTAAAATTCTTGGAAATGAGGTCTAGTTCCTAGAATTTCTGAATTTCTTGGAAATGACGTCAAATTCCTGGAAATTTTCGACTGCTCGAACAATAGAACCATACCCTTGGCCAAAAATTCGATGTTTTAACAGGAGAATATAATTTAAAAGGAGTTTTTTCACATTTATCGTATAACTTACCGTTCTCCTACGTACTTTTTTACCATTCCTCTTATCGTAGCCATTTTTTTAGAGCTTTAAAGCATTGTTTTCTCCAATTTATATATAAATTTAGATTTCTATTGATTGTACATTTATTTCCTGCCATTGCTGATGCATTTTTTATCATTTTTTTAAATTTTTTAAGAATTCGAGGATACTTTAGGTATTGTATTTTTATTATTCGGAACGTCTCCATTGTTTTTAATGATCGATTGCATAATATAATATTACCCTGTGTCCGAGCAGTATTACATGATATATCTCCCTTGTTTTTGGAGATATTAAAAAATGTTTCAAATAAAAGTTGTGTGGTTTCGTGGGAGGTATGTCCCTCTGCTGTTTATTTTTTTATATATAGAAACGTAACTGATTTATAAGAGCAAATATTGTTTGTTTTAATAGAAGTATAGACTTTTTTATATTCCAGCTGATATATCTTGGCATTCTCTGTAAAAAAGTATTAAGGCATACATAGCAAAAAACTTATAGTTTAAAAAATATTCAAGTTTAATTAAATATCTTTTAAACTAATGGTTTTTCATTATATATGACTTAAAGCTTTTTTATAGAGAATATCGTGATACATCGATTCGTGTATTAAAAAATATACGATTCCATTTAAGGAAATAAAATTGACGTTGATAACTTTTTTACGAGTCCACCTACGAAAAAACTGTGGTCACCGAAATATAGCCCTTTCGACGCCATTCAACTTTTATTCGAAACATTTTTTGATATTATTAAAAATAAACGAGATATTCAAGAAGAAACATTAAGGCCGAAAATCCCTGAGCGATAGAAAAATTTTTGTCCAAAAATTCGATTTTTTATTAGGAGAACATGATACGATAGGAGGTCGATCGAAGAATTTTTCCAAGAAACGATGTCTTGGAATCTCTAAATTTGCGAAATGATCCTGGAATTTATATGAATTTGCTAATACTTGAATAATAGAAACCAAAAATATGATTTTTTTTTAGAACATAATTGATAAAATTTATATCGAAAATTTTTATAAATTCCAATTCCTGGAATTTTTCTATTTAGAAGTAATTTCAAATTTTGACTTTTTCAATTCTTTAACAAAAGCATATATGTTATCAATGTGGTGCACCTAAAGTGTTCCTGATATATCTTGATTTTAGAATTTTTATTTAGTTTTCTATCTTTTTTTTTTTTTTTTTTTTTTTACGTGGGGGAAATCCTCATAGGACATCTCGGTCTCCTTGGTGGAGGTGACCGAGATAGTGCCGGACTCTTACCGGCTAAAACCCCCACGGTGACCTGATCTAGCGCGTTCGAGAACAGCGGAACTCTTACTGAATTGTTCCGGTGTTCTCCACGCGCTCTTTATATCGGCATTTCTTGGTGGGGCGAGTAACAATGCCCTCCGAAATGCTTTCGGCAACGCCGGGGCCACACCGGCGTTACCGCCTCTCGAGACCGCCTTCGGGTCCCCCACCCGTGTCATTGGCGGTCCCGCAGCCCCCGCTGATAAAACTGGAGTGAAACTCCCAGCGGGGGCGGTATGATAACTGAATCTCGTCCGAATTTTTATACTTATCTATTTTTATCTTTGAAATATTTATTTTCACATATTGACCTATTATAGTATTCATTTTTTGTATATCTAGAAAATTTTTCAACAATTTTTTTGATATTAGCAATTTTTAATATTACGAAGAATAAACGAGATATTTAAGAAACAAGATTAAGGTCGAAATTCCCTGAGCGATGATGGCATGCAACACATATCTTTTGATTTTAAAAATTGATCTGCTTACTTTTTTTACATTTATTTTTTAAATACTTTTTATACTCATGAATTGGCAGGAACTATCACTTGTTTTTTTTTTTTCAATATTTCACTTAATTCTTATTATGAAAAGTAAGTATACTTACCTTTATTGTACGTGTCTTTTTAAAATAAAATATTTTTGTTACTTGTCTTTTATACTGTCTTATAGTAGTTGTCTTTTTAGAGTAAAATATTTTTTTATCATATTTTTAGAAACTGCTAAAAAAAATATAAAGAGATATAGAATATATATAGACATGCAATATGCAAATATATATATTCTTTGAAAAATATATATAAAAAAAAAGTTTTTCTTTATATTATCGAACAATAACCATATTACCAAACATTTCTCTCTATATTTTTCAATATCTATTGATTATACCAATAATACACAAAGAGGCATGTGCATCATAATACACATTGAGACATTCTATTAACCCTTTTATCCACATTAAATTGTTAACCGATTATTTTCGATTATTTGAGTCGCTCGAAATTTTCCCAAAACTTTCATTACGTCAAGATACTCCGTTAAAAATATTCATCTCTGTTCTCCGTGTTTTTAACAAAATCAATAGAAAATATTACACCTTTTTCAGATACACAGACGAGGCGCCGCTCGACGACGAAAATGATCAATTATTATACATCCGTGAGCGTGTCGCGTTTAAATTTCAAGAAGCGAATGGATGGATCGATATCGAAAGCCAACAATCATCTCGTGAGGAGCTCGTGGCCAAGACAAAGAGAATCGTCGATCTTTCCGCGCCAAAATTCAAAACTTCTGACGATCGTTATAAGGAATTCTCACAGCAGAGAAGGCTCGATATTCAAAAATTCGGACTTTCGTCTTTTATGGGTGATACACGCGAAAATAACGAGAAGAAGAAAGACGAGAATCGGATACGTTCTTCTAAACACGAAACCGAGAAAGATAGAAAGATTAGCACGTTTACTGTTCAGGCTGGTCCATCGGTGAATATAAAAGGGGAACTGATTACACAAAATTTGGAAAATATTCATATATCACCGGATTCTTCTTTTGTGCAAGAGAATCCAAATGTTGGGACTTATATGATTTGTCATGATTTTTGCAAAAGGGATGGATTCTCTCCTAGAAAGAAGGAGAAAGTTGTGAGGATATCGGATGATAATAGTGGTAATAGTAAAAATAGTATGAGATCGACGAATGGGAAATCAAAGAAAGGAAGCTCGAAAGATGGCGATGAGATTGGTAATGGAGCAGAAATTTCTGAAAAATTGGAGAGGACAGATATTATGTCGAAAGAGTGTTCCAGCGTTTTCGTGGAAAATAATGAAAAATTAATCGAAAATAAAACAGAGGAATCGTTGATGAAGAATCTTGAGAAAAAAGAAAATCTTGAATCAACGATGAATCTTAAATTAACACAATCCATTAACGATAAATCAATACAGAAAATTTCAAATCTTAAATCGGAGAATGAAACTGTGGAAGAAGAAGCAGACAATTCAAAAATATCTTTCAAAAATGATCAGAAACAAATACGATTCGATGAACAGATCTCGAAAACGAGAAATCGTGAAAAGGAAAAGGAAATATGTTCAAATTTGAAACAAGATTCAACTTTAACGCGTATTTTAGAAGATAATAACGAGAAATTTAAATATTCTTTATCTTTGGCAGATTCTAAAATAAACGATGAATTACCATTACCAAGTAACATAATTGAAGAAATATACAAGATCAACAAGAAAAGACACAAAGAGATTTGTGAAAAACGAAAAACGGAGAAAGAGGAAGAACGGTACAAGGAGATAGATAAACGTTTCAGTAATATCGTTAAAAAATATTGCGACAAAGATGAGAAACTCGAAAAGTCGCAAATTGATAAAGAAAATTCTGATCACATTTTGTCTCTGAGTATAATTTCCTCGGAAGATTCAGAAGGATCGGATGAACTTTATACCCTGTACGAGCCTGCTGTAGAGGAACTGGATGGTGTTTTATCCTCTTATAATAAAATAATCGACAATATCGTTCAATCCACGAAAACGATCGATAAATTTCTTTCGCGACCGGAACTTGAGGAATATCAAGTAGATGATACAACAACGATAAAAACCAGTAAAAAATTGATTGATCCTGTATCATTGAGCAAAGAAAAAATTTATAAAAAAAGGAAATGCTCAGCTGAATCGAGAACCAAACAAAGCACGGTATCGAAGATAAAAAACTCAATAATTAAAGATCGATTACCAGGGGCGAATAAAAATATTAGCAAGGAATGGGATGTGAATAAAATGAAACGGGTTAAAAGTACAATATTTACAAAAAAAGATCACGATTCGAAAAAAAAATATGCTGTTCCAAAAATCTCGAATAAATTTCCAACAAGATTGAACTCGTTAATGAAAGATCGATTGAGCGTTTGGAAGAAATTCCCGCAAGAAGAAACGTCTGAATCTAACGAAGATATTAGCAAAGATGGGAAAACAATAGGAATTAATGCCTCAAAACAAATTCCTCGTCACAAAACACGTTTATTTCGAATTGTAAACGATAGCTCGAATCTTACCACTTCCTCTAACTATCCTCAATCCTCCAGTATTGACACGAAAAACGGAAATGACACGAGAATAATGGAAGAAATCTCAAAATCGTTGATCAATGACGAGATTCGCGAAAAGACAACAATTTTGAAGATAAACTCGTTGAAAGATGATGATAAAGATGATGAGGTTGAAGAAGGAAATTTTGAAACGTTGCAAAATATTGTTTATTCGGATATTTTGAAACAGGTTGTACCGAAAGCGAGATGCTCGAGAAATTTAATCGCACGCGTTCTTCGTGAAGAAACGCGATTAATAGAAGATAAAATAAAGAATATTTTTAACGTAAATGAGATCGTACCATTGATACTGAAAAACTTGAAAAGTGACGAGACGAATTTTGAGAATTTGAAATTGTTAATTGTCGAAGATTCGAATAATGTAGGTTCAAATGAAATTCAAATAGCACAAATAGTTGAAGAAACGGAATCGAATGACGAGAAAATGAGATGTGAAAAGCAAGATTTGCAATTAAAACATCTGCCAAGTGAAGGAAATTTTAGCGCGGTTGAAACTATTAAATATTACGGAGATATTATGAGAGAAAATATTTTGAATAAATCTGATGGAAAAAATTCTATTCTCATTGAATCAATTCCTAATTCGGAAGATGAATTAAAATGTAATCAAAGTATATCGCAATCTAAAAACGAAAATATTCGAGACGAAGAAGTAGATAAAATAAATTTCAATATTGATTTAAAAAAAAACGCAGAAACTGATAATATAAATAATATTTCTAAAAAAAATAATGAAAATATTATTTCGAAGGATATTGATATACAAAGAAAGGAAATCAATAATGAAAATTTAATTTCTACAAAAACTGTATCGAACATTGTTAATGAATCAAATGAAAATAAAAAATATAATGCAATGTATGTAAATGAAAAAATAAATTTGCGTAATGAAGATACAAATTTAAATGGCATTAATAAAATATCATTGATAATAAATGATGAAAAAACTGAAAATGTTAAACATAATTTAATACAGGATTTTGAAATTTCTGATAAAAGTTCTGATTTAAAAAAAAAAAAATCTGTCGAATTACATTCTATTAAGGACACAGAGAAAAATGATAAACAATTTGATAATAATTTTTCACAGGTTTCATCATCTAATTCTTTGCATAATTGCATATCACTTCGATCTTCGTCAAAAAATCTTTCGAAAACGTCATCGAATAATCCAGAATTTTCACAGAATATGAACGAATTTAGGCACATTGTTGAATCGAGTGTCGTAATCGATGATAAAATAAGAAATAATTTTTCATATAATCTATTGGAAAAGAAAAAGATTTTATCGAATGTGTATGATGATCTAGAGAAAAAATTTTCTTCTACATATATCGATACCAATTACTCGAATTTATTCAATCAAGAATATAGGTAAACAATAATAATCATATAAATTTTTAATATCGTTTTTTAAATACAAATTTCTTTTTTATTATTTCAATCATTATTATATTTAAAATTATTTTGATTAATTAAAAAAAACTATTATAAAAATATTATTAATTATTATTATTTAAAAAAAATTTTTTCTGAATGTTTAGATTATCTAATGGTATATCTAGCATATCTACGATAGATTCAAATAAGGTAAGAAAAATTGATTTAATTATTCAATTAATCGAGAAAAATAAATTAGTTCATTTTTATTAATTTTCAATTTTGTTCATATGCAAAAAAATTTTTTAATTTTTTATTAATTATTAATTTGCTATTAATTGCATTTTATTGTTTTAGATCGAAATTTTATCCGATATTTCACGATCTGAAGGAGAATTATACATGCCAAGTTCCAGTTCATATTCTCTTGGAGAAGTTCGAATGTTGACAAAAAATCAATCAGATGGAAAAAACACGGTTGATTTTGACAAAAACGATCCTATTTACATTACAAAAGAAATGTTAACTTCTTGGAATGAATCTTCAAAAGTAAAATAATTTATAAATTAAATACTATATATAAAATAATTATATAAATTGAAAATAAGAAATTAAATTATTTAAATTTAAATGTTATTATAATATTATAAATCTTCATTAAAAAAAAGTAAATTTTAATTTCATTATATTTTTAATTATACTATTTTATTAATTTATTTTTAGTCTCTTACACAAAGCATAGGAGAAATTTAAAATTGCTGATTTGATCAAAAATCCGTCATGCTACATTCATCATCAATATGAAGTATATTGCAAATATTGCAATTGAAGATGCAACGGCGGTGACATATTCTGTAATATTTATGACTTCAAAGAATCAATAAATACATGATGAAAAATATTACTAAAATATTGTAAATAGAATTATAATTTTAGATAATTATATTATATATTGAATTATTATAAGTTTCGTGTAATTAAGCATAAATAATGTGGAATGTGCTTGTCATTGTAATATCGCTAACCTGTGATCATTTATCATATATTTTAAAATAAATAACAATAATTCTATTTGTGCATGAAGTTTAAATTTCAGAAAATGAATATCCTTTACAAACCGAATATAAAATGTATACAACCAGAGAAAGTACAATAATATTGTAAACGAATATTTTTTAAACGGTTCAAACATAACCTTACATTTTGGAAAAAATATGAAATTAGTTGATATAAGAATCTCGTAGAAAACATATTAATAAAGTATAGCATACTTAAGAAGATTGTTAAAATAATGTACTGTATACGCTTTAATGGATAAAAATTATATTCTATATAAGAAAACAACACGAAAAAAAATGTGCGACAAGTATGTCATTGGTTACTCAATATCTGAAAAAAAGCGACAAAAATTTAATTGGAATGATTTTTGTAGTGTTTGTGAATCTGAAGGTTTTCTATTAAAAATGGTAATTACTTTTTAAATTTTTCTATATTATTATTAGAAAATTATACTACATAAACTAATGTGAGGTTATGTACGTTCATTTTTTATGTAATATTTTATATTCGATTATAATATTTTAAAACTGATGCTTTAATTTCAGATTGATATAAATTCTGATCTTGAACCTCAGGGACCATTTCATGTTTTTATATACAAAATGACAGATAAACTAGCACATGCTGAATATGGTGATCAAAATGTATGAACAAATTTTTTTTACATTTATTATAAAAAGCACTGTAACAATTAATTATAATTAATTGTATATAATTATATTTTTTAGGCCAAAGCAATTATTTCAAAAATGAAAGAATACTTCTGCCAACATCCTGAAATAATAGTTATTGATCCTTTGGATAATATTAGTATTTTAATAAATCGTTATAAATCTTATGAAATCTTGCAAGAACAGTTACAACTCAATGGTAAATGAAAATTTATAATTTAAAATATAATTTTATTGACAAATAATTTGATAAAAAAAATTAAATTTAAATTATAGATTTTAACCTGTATATTTGTTTTTTAGAAGTATTTACTCCAAGGTTTATAGAAATTAAAAGTAAAAATACTGTTGAAAATATATCATTGTTAAAAATGGCAGGTATTAAATTTCCATTTCTTTGTAAACCACTTGTCGCTCAGGGTTCAAATGATGCACATAAGGTATTTTATTAAATATATTCACATATTAAGAAATATGTTTTATAAAAATTAATAGTAAGTATTTTTTTATAGATGATGGTAATTTTTAATGAACAGGGTGTACAAGATTGTCAGCCTCCTTGTGTAGCCCAAGAATTTGTCAACCATAATGCAATCCTTTATAAAATATATATAGTTGGAGAAAACTTTCATGTAGTTGAAAGACCTAGTTTCAAAAATTTTTATGAAAAAGACTGTACTGCATTAAATACAATATTTTTTAGTTCTCATGATATATGTAAGAGCGGTTCCAAATCTAAATGGTCAATTCTTACGGAAGAAGACATTCCAATGACAGTAAAACCAAAATATGAAATATTAAAAAAAATTGTCAAAAGAGTTACAGATCTTTTTGGATTACTTTTGGTTGGTGTAGATGTTGTTATTGAAAATCATACTGGAAAATATGCAATTATAGATGTAAATATGTTTCCTGGATATGATAGTTATCCTAATTTTTTTCAACAATTAATAAGTTGCATTAAAAAATTATCAATTGAACACAGAGATATACAACAACATTTTAAAAGTTATACATTAAAGAAATGTTTAAGTGATGATTTAGATTCCGGTTTTGAAAGTGATGAAAAAAAAAAATATTCTACAAAGACAAATAAATAATAACGAATAACGAATAAATTAAAAGGATTAATAATTATATCAAACTGATATTACAATTCACTATATTGTAACAAGTACAAAGCGATATAATTTGAAAAAATAATATAAACTTTTTTTTTATAATAGCTTAAAATTTTGCCTTCAGAGGCATTTAAAACTTATAGCAGATCTGCGTTTTTATAACTAGAATTACTTGCTTCTTTACAAAAATTTTTTGATTGTTTGTTTATAGTATAAGCTGGAAAAGAATTAATTTTGTTTACTATCTACATCGAAATTTTTTAATAAATTAGTCTGTTGTGGTAAGAAACGCATGACTGCCAAAGAATATTTTATACTTTTCACTTATATACTATATTTGCATAAGTGGTTGAATAAACAACATCTGGGATTAATGTATGTAATGTATGTTTATAAATTTACATTTTCATTGTGAAATATAAAACTGTACATTAAAAATATTAAAAATATAATAAAAGGGTTACTGAATACTATATTTTTTTTCTTTAAACAACATTTTCATTTTAAAATAAAGTTGCTTATTTTATTTTAAAATTATTAAAAAAGTTAAATCTCAATTTTTTAACTATTTAACTATTTATTATTTATTTAAGTTATTAACTATTTAATAAATTAACTTGGTTAATTTATTAATCAATCTTTGTTTATATTTTCATTTACTCATTATTTTATTTACATATTAAAAGACAAAAATTTATTTTTTATTTACAAAAAAAAATTTTTTTCCGAAAATAATTTTTTAACTATTAAAATCTAATTGATTATTTTCATTTTTTTCACTAATTTCTTTATTTTTTATCCAAGCCTTAGCAGATGCCAAAAATTTAAGATTAGGTCTCTGTGATTCGTCTTCTGGAAATACGAAATCAAATACTTCTTCCCAACCATCATCGCTCTAGAAATAAAAATTTCAAATATTTTAAAAAAATATTTCTTAAAATAATTTTTAAATAATATAATAAATTTTTTTACTCCATCTTCTCCAACGATACGTCTTCTACGTTTAATTCGTCGAGGCATTTTTTCCATAATTTTAGCTCGAGTTTCATCATCTCCTTTTTCATTTTCAAAATCTCTCCATGCTTCTAAAAGTAATGCTCTGCTTTCTTTATCACCATTCTGTCTAAGAGCATCATTTCCACGTTCAAAGATTCTTCTTGCCAATACAACATTATCAAAATCATCCTCACTTGTTGAATTTGCTAATTCAAATTTAGCATATGCTATCCATACCTAAATATAATTTATACTTCATAATATAAAATAAATTTTTATAAAATCCATTTTATATTGTAATAAACTTACTTTAACATGAAGTGTACGTTCTAATAATCTTTCAAATAATTGTCTTGCATTTTCTGTTTCATCTTGTGATATTTCAAAATCAATATATGATTTCCATAGAAGTTCTGGCATATCCAATCTACAAAATTAAAATAATAATATAATACAATATAATAGGAATTTATTAAAAAAAATGATTTTTAAATAATTTTTTAAATATTAACCTTGATTGTGATATAGCTAATTCGTAAATAGCTCGTGCTCGTTCCACATCACCTAAGAGTGTTTCTAATTCTGCAAACTGAATAAAATATTAATAAATAATTTTTAATTATCTATTGCATATAGTGTTTGTAAAATTATAATAAATAATAAATTATTTAAATTTGTATACTTTCATCCATGTAGTGCAATTCTCTGGTCCAAATTCAAGAAATTTTTCATATAAAATTCTACATCTATCAAATTCTCTCAATTGTATTTCTAAATCAATATAACCACGATATAATTTATCTCTGGGACAAATACCTAATGCCATACCCTATAATCAGTTAAAATAAAATTATTATTATTTTTTTAAAGAAATTATTAAGTTTCATAAGTGTTTTAAATTATTACTTACTAATGTTTTTCTAGCTGCTATTAAATTTTTTTGTCTTATTTCAAAATTAGCATAATATAACCAAATTTTAGAGAAAGTAAAATGTTTGTGAGGAATTAATTCTAAACAAGCTCTGAAAAAAATATAAATATATTCATCAATCAAGTTATATATAATCAAGTTATCAATTTTAATAAAAAAATATTAATTACCTGTAGACTTGTCTACATCTTTCTATATCTTCAGTATCAAGTTCTTCAAAAAGAGCATAATTTATCCAAAGATAAATGTACCTTCTCCAAAATTGTTTTTCCTAAAATAAGATATATTTGTAATAATATATCTATTTAAAATATTATTTTCGATAGTAATCTCTTACTTTAGTTGGAGGTACATTAGCTACTGCGCGTTCATAAGTTTCTCTAATAATATCTATATTTCCTTCTGATTCTACTAATCTTAAATAATCAAACCAGGCATCATAATTAGAAGGATTTTCTTTTACTTCTTGCTCATACTGATATTTTCGTTTACTTACTATTACATCTTCAATACCTATAAATAAAAATATATATATATATATATAAAATAAATATATATATATTAAAATACCTGAACGATCTCCATATTTCTTTTCATGTATTGTATATGCTTTATAAATTTCTTGTGTTTTTTCTTTTGGGATATGATCTAATGCATATTTATAAATTACTCTAGCTCGATCATGCTATAACAAAAATACATATATAATATGAGATGCATTAAATATTATCATTGGATATTATAATAAAATAATCATAATATAATCTCTTTACTTCTCTTTGCCCTTCTTCAAACTTTGCAAATGCAATAAATAATCTTTCATCTAAATTTTCGTCACCATAAAAATCAATAGCACGTTCATAAACATTGCGAGCACCATTAATAAAACCATGAGATTCTTCAAATCGAGCATATTTTATCCAATGCTTAACTTCGGGATGAACCATTACAAATCGTTCGTAAATTTGTCTAGCTCTTTGTATTTCTTTATATCTTAATTCAAATTTAATGTAAGTTTGCCATGCTTGTTCATCAGGTTCCCATTCCATCCATCTTTCAAATACTTGACGTGCTCCTAAATAAATTTTTCAATTATTAAGTTTTTATAGTATATTATTTTAAATTAAAAATATAAGAAAGAAATTTACCTGCAATATTTTCTAACATTTCTTCCATATAAGTATATTTATACCAAAATTGATTTGCTCTTGGTAATATAGTAACAGCACGATCCCACAAATTTCTAGCATGATTTACCTGACGATTTCGCATTTCCATTTCTGTATATTTGAGCCATAATGTAATATTTCTATGATCAACATCTAAAGCACGTTCATATATAGATCTGAAATTTATAAGTTCATTACAAAAACTTTTAAAATAAGTTCAATTTATCCTTTTTTTTTTATAACATTTTTGAAAGTAACATTGCATTATGTTTTCAAATATTTTATTGTTTTTATTGTTAATATAAAATTTAGAGCATTTTTTATTATTAGAAATATAATATATTAATTATAAATACATAATCATAATGTATAAACACTATGAATCAATAATAAAATTATTTTAAACTAAGAAATAAAGATAATTTTATATTTCATACCGTGCTCGTTGTATTTGTTTTTGACTCTCTTCCCATTGAGCATATTTTATCCAATTTGAGATAACCATACGATTTTTACGAATATTATCTTCAAAAGCCTTACGTTTTCTGTGCTGATAATCAGCTAATTCATGAGGATCAGAGATCTTTTGTTTTGGTGGCTAAAAAGCATGTAAATATTTATTATATATCTTTTAACTTAAATATTAAAATATTAATATTATATTAAATTACATATTATATTAAAATATTTGAAATTTAAAAATTTTTACCGGTGGTAAAATTTCTAAATCCCTTTCTTTAGCTTCTCGTAAAAGTTGTTCTGCTGTTATTTGAATTTCAGCAGGTGCTTTATTTTTAACCTGAAATAAAATAAAATTTAAATAATCTTATATAAAAAATTATTTTAATCAACTATCAGATTATATGATAAATGATAACAATATATAATTAATAAAATATAAAAATTACATACCTTTGCAACTTTTGGCATTTTCTGTGATTTCTCCATAGTGTTTAATTTAATTTTTTTACTTTTTAACAAAATAAATAATTAAAGTAATTAATATATATGATATGATTTATTAAATTATTAAACAAATATAAATATTTCAAAAATATTTTTTATATTTTTACTTATTTCAATTCATATTTCACATTTATGATAAAAAATAACGTATATCACATATTTTTTTTAAATTAATTTCACTTTAAAAATCAAAATCAAATAATATAAAATCAAAATATTATAGCATTATTTTACATAATAAATACATAAATAATGTTTGCAATTATTAAGAGATATTATAGTAAACATACATTAAATGTACAAGTCAAGCATAACTTATCTTATATTCTATAGATTGTGTGTACGATATAATGTTAAATAGTTATTTTAATCTTTTATTATATTCCATTGGCAATCATCTTTTCAATATATTTATTATAATTTGAAAAATATTTTTATTATATATCATATATTTTCATTTTACTTAATTTATAAACAAAAATTAATATTTTTATTTTTTATTAATTTAAATATAGTATACAATTTTAATTCTTTTTTTTTTTAAAGAAATTTCCTTTTCCAAAAGAAGAAATTTTAAGAGAAAAAAAGAAAATTCCTTTTAGTAACTTTATTGTAGTTCAATTGTTAACACTGTAAAGTACTTATGCGCGCGAACATTTTCCTTTTTTGAACACAATGCGCACGATATTGAAAATATGTATCCACAACATTAATGTATTGCTTTTTTAATTGTATGTGCAAATTTATATGAAACAAAGCAAAAATTTAATATTTAATATAATTAAAATTCAAATATAATTCGAATTATAGTGAAAATTGAAACGATTGAAAATCTATTAATTCATTCAAGTTAATTCAAATTTTGAAACAAGTATAAGCGCGTGACTAGTTTTAATAGTGACGTTTGCACGAGATTCGTGACGTTTGTACGACAAACATTTAGTTGAAAACACAAATTGCTGAAATAATAGTATTCATGTGATTTGAATAAAATGTAATCTGAAATGTTTTTAGAAATTATTAATAAATCTACTAAAACGTACTAAAATATAAAAACTATTTGCGAAAATTTTCTTTCACGTGGGTTACTTGAAACAAATGTAGACGAAGGTATTTAAGAAAGAAAAAGATAGAAATAGTATAAGAAGGAGAGGTTAATTCGTGCACGGGAAAGAACCAGAGAAAGAAAGCAAGATATAGAGGAAAAGAGAGGGCACTCAGTGCCGAAGCTTTATCTTTATTATGCGCCGCTGAGTGAATTGTCAAGTGAAATCAGAAATGGCTGCCAACGAGCAACAACGCAAGGTGAGTAGGGAGAAATACATTGTATTTTTCTCGAATTGCGAAGAGCTTTTTGATACGTTTGTGTCAATGGTGAATTTGTAATATTGTTGAGGGATAAATTTATTGTTTTAAATAATCGAACGTGTAATTTTTTCGCGATGATTTTGAGTCAAAAAATGGGATTTATACAATGTCTTGAGACTGTTCATACTAAAAGGAACAACAACGTCTTGACTTTAGTTCTGGATTAATAAATATTTGACAGTGAGAGGGACGCAGGAATGAATAATACAATAACATACTATCATTTTGTGTGAATAGGAATTTTTTAAAGAGACATTTTACTTCATTCAAATATTTGCCAGATCATCGATGCATAGAAAGACGTATAGATTACTATATGCAGTATTTACATTTGTACCAGCAGCTGTCAGTAGATGATCAAAAAGGTATCATGAAATTTTGCAAAAAAATACGCAATACATGATTCCCTTCAACATTTAGTTCACGTGAAATATCTTAGAAAATTTGTTTCAAAACATTAAAAATTTCTATAAATTTGATGGGAATAATACGATCAAGACAATCAACGTACAATAGCATTAACGAAAGCTGCGACGTATGACAAGCAACATGTTCTAGCAATTTTTATGATATTTTCTTTATAATTTTTTTCTTGCCTTTTTTCTGTCCATGATTCAAACTTAAGATAAATTGAAATTAATAAAGAATTGCGACATTTACTGAAAATATTTTGGACTTTGTGCAGCCGAAGTAATTAGACAGAATACGAAAATTAACATATGCCTGTTATAATGATGAATATCTATATTTCTTTTTTAATGAGATCTTCTTCTATTCTTATTATTAATTTATATAGTATATTATTAATATGATTACAAAAAAAATACTTCTGGAATGTGACGAATGTTTCATTCTTTTGACATTGAATTCTACCAATTCAAGCATTTGCAGATCGTTCTCTTCGTTGTACCATAAATAGACGTGATTTTTTTTCTTGGATCACGAAACGAAATCTTTTTTTGGAAAAATCATTTTTTTGTAAATCATAGCAATTAAACGGCATTCTTTTCATGATTTATAGACGATACTTCAATTCAAATGTTTGATTTTATAATATCGTAAAAAATATAAATTAATACATTTACTTCACTGTTATTTCGTAACAAAGTTGACTTATCATGAAGGTAAAAATATTGAAAAGATAAGAATGAATAACGAAAAGATTATTTCTAATTGAAATTAATATATATTTACTTTTATTTTTCATTTATATGCGCGTATATAAATGAGATATTCATGTCATATTCACATTTACGTTTTTTTGTTACTTGTATAACATTTAATTATGAAAGAATGGAGGAAAATAGAGACTAAAATAAGTAAAGATAATAATAAATATTATAACTACTTTATTTAATTATATTAATTATGTTAATATAATATGTGTAAATTGTGTTATATATTATTTTTATAAAATTAAAACATTTCTTTCACATATAATAAATAAAAATTAAATATTTTTATTTTCTGTTTTCATATTTATGATTAATTAATTTTTTAATACATTTCTTTTAAACAAAATAGAATTTAGAATATATCATATTAATAATTTTTGCTTTAAATAATTTGTTAAAAAATATATATTTAATCAATATCAGCAAAAGTCATATATTATTAATTTATTAAATTAACAACATATGTTTATAATTTTTAAAATTATTTCTGCTATAAGTATTTGATTTTAATATATTACTATTAACTGTGAATATACAGATAAGCATATGTGACCTTACCAAACTGTCAAGGTATGTGATTTTAAGGCTTCAGAAATGCTGTAACACAATGAATATTGTTATGATAAATAAATTAAATATAATATAATGAAAGAAAAAAATATATCTATTAACAAATAAATAAAAAAATTAATAAAAATTAATACATCTATTAATTTATATAAATAATTATGAAATACTTAAAAATATTAAAAATTTAAAAGATGAGATTTTTTTCACTTATTTTTAAATATTTTTTTGTTCTAATGTTTCTTCAGATTCTTTAATTTGAAAAATTTAATTATTTTAATTTAAATTTTTATATTAAATATTTTATATTATTTAAGATATTAACAAAAATATTTTTGTATGAAATTTTAACAAAAATAGAAGATATTATATTATTTTTATTTTTTATTTTATTTTAATTATGCTATTTTATTTAATTATTTATAAATATATATTGAAACAATGAATTTATAAAATTATATCAATAATTAGGAATCACGAGAATTAAGAGAACCAGCTCATCATGCAAGGAGACCAATGAATGCTTTTCTTATTTTTTGTAAACGACACCGTGGTTCAGTGCGATCTGGTTTCCCACATTTAGAAAATCGAGCTGTTACAAGAGTACTTGGAGAATGGTGGGCCACTCTTCATCCAGATCAAAAACGTTCATATACAAATCTAGCACAGGAGGTAAATTGATTGCATAATAAAAAAATTAAATATCATTCTAGTAATTATATGATAATACAATTCAATATAGTCTGTTGTAAATCCTATTATTGTATTACTTATTTTTAATCTTGAAAAAAAATTTTCATTAAAATATTAATTATATTTATAATTATATATTATTATATTATATATATCTTATATATAAAATATATAAGAGCATATATTTTCTTCTAAATTATAATGTATATAATGTACTGAAAAAAATATTTTATTTTAATCCTTTTTTAGTACAAAGATGCATTCTTAAATGCAAATCCTGATTTTAAATGGTACAAATTACCAGCACCTCCTTTACGTACTTTGAATACTAGGCCTACAAATAAAAAGGCAGAAACATATTCTAACGAGCAAATAGAAAATGTAAAATCTGAAAATAAGTCTTCCGATTCTTCAAAATCTGACAAACAAGATGGACAATCAATTCAACCGGGCAAACTAGCTGATGAATCCCAAATAGGTGGCCTCAGTTCATTGTTTACTCCTCAAAAAACACAAGTAGCAGATGAACAAGTGACTATTAATGATTCTGTGATTGAAAATGATACTGAAGTTCCAAAACCTCCTAAGAAAAGATATTTAGATGTACCTTTTTCACCTGATAATAAGAGAGAATGTAAAGCTGATCTTTTTGATGTAAAAAAGAGAAAAAAATCTGAATCAAATAATAATGTGCAATATGTAAGAAATCTCTTTAATTAAAATGTTCTTAAATTAATTTTTTAAATAATTATAATTAAAATTTTTAATTAAAATTAAATATGATTTCAATTGAATATTTATTTTGTTTTTTTAAATTTTATATTTTTAACATTAATAATTATATTTAGGATATAGAAGATGAAAAAACGGAATTAAATAATTTTTTATCTACAAATATGCCTTCAGAAGAAAGTAATTTTAGAACTGAACGAACATGCAAAGGTTTACGTTATCAAAAGTTCCTTGCTGAACAAATGAAAAATGTTGGTGCCTCTGGACAGCAACCTAAACGAAGAAGGCAAGCTGGAAATTATAGGTAAATAATTATGGCATTTTATTAGATTCACATTATATGCAAAGTATGAATTTATTATTAATAACATTTAATCAATTTACTTAGCACTGATGGCCAAGCAAATGAAAGAAGAAATTCTATTTCTTCGAATGTCAGTGAGAAAACAGATTCTTTGAGCAGTGAAGGTGGAAATAATTCTCGTAGCGAATTGGAACATCTTGTTGAAAGGTGACTTATATTTGTTTATAGTTAATTTTTATATTATGTATATATGTAAATAAAAAAAAATAATATATAAATATTATGTAAAGTGCTGAAGGAAATGTAGAAGCAGCAAAACCAGAAGAAACAGAAACTGAAGATGCAGAAGAGCAAGTTGATTTTGGACCTTGGACTGCAAGAAAAAGATTTCGAGCTGAGTAAGTTTAATTTTATTGTATAAGTTATATATTAAAATACTGTGGTATACAATGAAAATGTATTATTTTCATTTTTTTATGTAGGGATTTTAATTTAGAAAAGAAAATTGAAGCATTACCATCTTTAAGTTTAGAAGAATTTCAGGAAAAGAAGAAACAACAACGTACGAAAAAGAAAAAAATTGCACAAAAATTAACATCAACTTCGAATAATAAAAGACATCAAAATAATTTTGATATCAATGATCAAGCAAATAGTCAAAACATTTCAATAATATCTCAAACAGAACGTGAAAATTCAGAAGATGCTGAAAAACTTCTAGTTGGAAGTCAAAAAAGGAAAGCACGAAAACAAAGTATTACACGTAATGCAGCAGCTATAAATGATTCAAAGCAAATTGAAATTGAGGAACTTAATAAATGTAAGTATATATAAATAAAACTTTGTAAATTTTTATTTCATTTGTTAGTATTTCATATAAATATATTACAAATATTTTTTTATAAATTTTTCAGATTGGAATATTATTATGTCATAAAAATTTTTATTTAAATTATTTATATTTTCATATAATATTAAAGACTTAAAGTATAAAAGTAAAAAAAATATTGTAAAGAAAAAATTCATTTAGAAATTAAATTTCGTATTAATTAAAGCATTGATTTATGTCATGTAAAGTTTTTATGAGTTAGATAACATATAATTGCATTCCAATCTGCAAAATTTTAATATGTACTTAAGTTTTACTTTTTATTAATAATCTTGATTTAAAAATTAAAAAAATATTTGAAATTATTAAATTAATATTATATTTAGTTTTTTATTATTATAAATATTATATAAGTTTAAATTATTTAATTAATTCAAATTAATTAATTATACAAATATTAATAGCGTGGTGTGCATCGCCGGACTTAGAAGCACTGGCATGTCTTGCAGCAGTTGCCGCCAACAGAACAAAACTTACCAAAAATAATACATAAGAGATATATATTTTTCGTATTTAGCAGTCATTCGTGACGTAAACTTGTACTAAGTAAACCAAAATCTTATTCATTTATTTCTTAATACAATTTCTTATTAGCTGAATTATTGAAATAATTGCTTTGATTGCTGTTAAAGAAAAAAATAATAACGTTTTTAATTATTCAAAAATATGCTACGTTATTATTGTTAATATCTATGTCGTTAATCGCTATTAATATGAATATTAATACTGACTGCTATCATAATTTTGTCACTTAACGTGTAAAAATATTTTTTTTATGTTGCATAAATGTCCCACAAATGTAGTTTATGGAATATAGTTTCTTGTATAGTTTGTTAATGAATAACCTTGTTACTATTATATTGAAGAAAGATTCTAGTTTTCACTTTGAGTTGCGTGTAATTATTAAAATATTACGTCAAGCATTCTATACTTGTTAATAAATACCTGCAGTGCAGATAATAGCCATTTTATTGAAAATGCCCGTGTATTGATATTCATTGGGAAATTTGTGCAACTTCCAACAAAGGATGTATTGTAGTCATATAGGACCTGACTAGGTAAATATTCAAGAAAAGGAAAGGTGCATGCAATAAGAGAGTGTTAATGAGCGTATATTATGCAATGATGTAGGCGAAGCAAGAATTTGATCTTGCAGACTAATTTTTCTAATATAAAATATTATAAATACGATCAAGAAGAAACGGTAACAAAACCGTGAACTTTAACAAAGCCGATGAGCAGGGCATTTTATCATATCTATATGTAGTAACGATAACACGTAATAACGCAAAGTCACTTGTTACTATTTTTGTTATTATCATCGGCAAACGTTTTATCTGTATTTCATTATGTTCTGTAAACATTTTATGTACATAGAAATAGGTGCAGTATTATGGAAGATATCCTTCATGATCTGAATATCAAAAAAGGATATAATCAAAATATATGTGTATAAATATATGTATATGTATATATATATATATATACATACGCAATATACACATGAAAGACCACTGTTTATATATTGTACGTGCGTACATGTAAATATACATAATAACGTCACGTATGCAAAATAAGAAATGTAAATTTTATTGTTAGAGAATGTCTGATATCAGGAAGCGTATGTATACGTATATGTATATAATTTGATAAGACTACGTATATATATATATGAATGTATATTTATATAATATTTATATAACTATTATTCTAGAATTAAGACCATGAAAAATGCGATTCTGTGCTCTGTTTGAGAAAGTAAGGGACTTGTCTGTGATTTTGGCTAAAGGAGTTTTTAATATTTTATATTTTTCTATTGATTTTCTCCCATTTTCTTTCTCACTTTTTTAATTTCATTGAAGTCTAACTCTAGACACTATTAGTAAAATGATAGGAACAATTAATGTTAGTAAATTTCTCTGTAATATGGAAATGAGTATACTGATTATATTTCAAATGTGCCTTGAAGAGATATGAACATAGATATTAAACAATGACCAACAATATATTTTCGATTCGTTTCGTAATTCTAAATGTTTTTGGCTTTTACATTTATACCTTCCACATTTTCTAATTGTGGTTACGGTACATAATTATAGTAAGGCTTTTACAGCCAACGTCCGAATATTTGGAATTATAAAAGAAAAAAATAAGGGAAAGTGTTTCGAATTTTACTGCACAAACATCTATGTACCTAGCTTTAAAAATATAATTTACACGAACATATATATTATATATATATATATGTGTGTATTATATATATATATATTATATATATATATTATATATATATGTATTATATATATATTATATATATACATACACATCATGCGAACATATATATATATATATATCTACATTATATATATACTTGTAACATATTGTATACCGTTTATATGAATAATAAAGATATAATATTTTGATGTAATCTTGAAGTTATTTGCAATATATTTTTATTTTATTTTACAAAAAAAAATGATATAACAAATTTTATTTTTAAAAAATTTATTTTTTTCTTATATATATGTTTATTTAAAAAAGGAATTCTTTAGGCTAAAGAAAAATAATTAATTTTATTTAAAATTCTTTTATATAAGAAAAAAAATTATCATTCAAAATCATTATTTCTAGAAAAATTTTTTTAATTTTTTAATTCTTTTAAAATATATATATATATAAAAAATATTTTGCACTAAGTATGTATATTTTTAATATAAATACAAATAATAATCTTTATTAGCATTAATCAAACAAATATTTGATTAATAATCATATATTTATGACATTTTTATCACTTTCCAAAAATATATTATATTTATTCTGTTTATTCTGTTTTATTCCGTTTGTTTTTATTCTATATATAAATATTTAAATATAAATTTCATTTCACAGTTTAGTGACTTTTAATGCTAAGATTACAAATGTAGAGATCCATCTTAATTAAATTTTATTTAATTCATGTTACATTGTTCACAATATTTATAAATTTTTAAATTTATAAGTTTTAAAAATAATCAATTTTAATGTGTATACGATTATTAATATGTATAAATTTATATAAAATTATATATAGATTATCAACATTATATCAAAATCATAATTATTTATAAAAAAGTTAAATAAATATATAATCATTTTAATTTGAATTAGAAATACTACTTTATCGTAATTACATAAAATCATATGATTAATATTTAAAAAAATGTTTTATTTTCGATTATTTATACTTTATTTGATAATTTTTAAAGTTTTAATTATTAGTATTTATAATATTTATAAAATTTAAATAAACTTTTAAAATTAATTCATCTACAATTTTTATATTTTTAATCTCAATCTACGTGTTTAAAATTTTTATAGAAGTCGTACCATCTATAAATTTGAAATCTATGAATCATGATTAAAACTGCTTGACAAATTCAAACGTTGGATGCTATTATTGCATAGTGTATGTATCGCACTGTAGTGACAGCTACGTCAAGTTACATGACTTGCTCGTTTGTGTAAAGCGAAAGCTGATTGCTTGAATTGTCAATCGTTCTTATTCTACAATAGACACTTGGAAAGCGATTTACGATATTTCAGGATGGGCGTAATTTTCTTGGAACATATCGGAGGTACTCGTTTATTCTCTTGCGCTTCCTGTGACACTAATCTTACAAACAGAGGTCAGCTGATAAGCACGCGTTTTACGGGCGCTACAGGCCGTGCTTTTCTCTTTAACAAAGTCGTCAACTTAAATTACAGGTATTCGCGTTTTTCCTTTGTTCTATTAAATAAGATAGTATTAATCAAAGTAACATATATACACATATATAATAAATTTATGTTTATACTTTTATATTTTAAAAATTCTCGTACTTAAATAATAAAGATTATTAAGGTGAAATATTATAATTTCATGTATCTAAAAAAATGGAAAAAAAGATAATTAATTTGAAACAAATTATTGACTATTAATTAAAGAAAGATGTGTATAAGTAGATATAAAAGAAAGAAAAATATAATATAATGTATATAATAGTTTATAAAATTAATTATAAAGGTACAACATGGCGTCATTTTTGTTTTGATACATTTCATAACAATAGTATTATTTGTATATCATTAAAAGTTTTAAGAAATATCAAAAAAACATTGCAAGTTAAAAGTTTTAGAAAATATAAAAAATATATCATTTTAAAGAAATTTATTAATTTCAAACAAAAATAATTTGATCATATCATTAATTATTTAAATGTTATATATAATAAATTTTATTTTATGTTGATTATATATTACCTTAGGTACATAATTTTTCTACTTATGCATATTTAGCTTTTTAACATTATTTAGCACACAGGATACCATTCATAAATGTACAAAATCTCAGAGAAATCGTACTAATGGAATAATCTTATGTAATTATTATCTATTCATAATTTAATTTGTCTACAATGATACACAGCGAGGTACAGGATAGAGTGATGTTGACGGGTCGTCACATGGTCCGAGATGTCAGCTGCAAAAACTGTGATGCTAAACTTGGGTGGGTGTATGAATTTGCAACAGACGATAATCAACGATACAAGGAAGGCCGTGTCATCCTGGAACGTGCTTTAGTCACAGAAAGCGATGGAATGGGCGATAATATTTAATACATTACAAGAAGTAGCACGTCATAGGATAAGAATACTTTATAGTCAATGTAAAATCAGTTGTTCTTTTTCTTAGTGTTCCTCATATATTTGGAGTAATTGAAAATTGTTGTAAAGTGTATGATAATTTATATTTAATATTCAATATTTTTGTAAACATAAAACATACTTTATTTTATGGTATTACATATTTCTAATGATCAGCTATTATTTTTTTAAAGTTATTTTTCATTTAAACATGTATACCATGTTAAGTCTGATTTAAAATAAAGATTCAGTCGATTATTGTGTTAATACTTTTAATACATATATATTATGATATTGTTCTTTTATATTAGAATTTATTGTATAAAAAAAATAAATATTAAATAAATAAAAAACATTGTAATACATAAATATATCAATAAAATTAATAAATCTCAATAAAATAAAAAATAAATCATTTATTATAAATAATAATCATATTTTTATTATTATTAATTATGATATTAATTATAACATATATTTTTTTATTATAAATCATAAAATGCACTTATTAATAAATTTAATTACTAAATAATTATAATATTTTAATAACTATTATATCATAATTTTTGTTCGAAAAAAAATACTTCTCGAAAAATAATTTAATTAGTAAAATAAATTAATTCAAATGAATTATATTTACAAATATATAAATAATATATTTATAATTTAACAATATATATTATAATAGATATTAAATAGGTAAGTATATATTATTAATAAAAGCAAATTTAAGTAAATTTTAAAAACATATAAAAAAGGCAAATAAAATGATCGACATATTTGAGACACAAATGAACCGCGCCCTAAACTGTTACGTGATTGGTTGTTACTATTCGGATAAAGACCAATAGTAGAGACGAAGTTCTGTAACGAGTTGCGACGACGAACCAGTGTGGTCACGTAAGCCCACCATACCGCATGGTGGATACATGTTTCCTTTAACTCGACGTTGTATAAAATGCTATAATTGTGTATTGTTGTTATTTTGCAAGGGACACAACGATCTTGTGGAGCAGCCATCTCCAGCCTTGCATACGGTAATTACATTAATATGTAGTTATATTATATAGTCATAGCGCGTTGACCGATTTGAACGTACAATTTGTTGTTTGCTGTTCGGCTCAATGGCCGAGTGCTAGTCGCACAGTAGCAATATATTCTCGTTACGCTTATAGAATATTTCTTTTATTCATTTTGCAAGCATTCCAATATTTGATTATTTTTATATTTTTATTATGAAAAGGAATTAATATTTGCATATAAACGAATTTTTTTTATTCTCTTGTTTTTCTTTTTTTGTTCTTCGTCCTGTCCCCTCTACTGTATCCCATGCATACAAAGATACGCAGCGGTACTGATGAAAGCGACTCAAAAAATTCTATGGAAATACAAAATGAAATTTTATTAGGAAACGTTTAATTTTATTTCATGAAAATTTTTTGATGCTTAGTAAGATTTTTATACATCATTGTATTATTTCTGACTAAGTAAAAAGAATCATATCTTATCAATCGTTTAGAGACATATAAAGTCTCATACACGGTGCCATTGCACCGCCGAATGGATCGTAACAGGAAAGCTATAAATACACACGCATCGCGGGGTAAACAAACTTGACCTCAGTGGAATTCTTATCGATGTATCTACATGTCGATGCAATGTGTACAGATATTTTGAGGTTATGTTGGTCACTAAAGTTCGTTAAATGTGTATGAAAATCAAGAAAATTTAATCATTTGATATAACGGAATAAATACATTTTTTTGAGAGAAATTAAAATACAGTACTTATATATTTGAAATGTATCTTTAACTATAATAACTTATTATAATTGTTTTTATATATATAATATAGCTAGTTTTATATCTAAATAAAAACAAACAAATCTAGTACAATAATTTTGTAAAAATAATTAATGTTAGATGTTAAGTTTTACTTACTGCATACTTTCACTGTTCTAGAAAGTTGATATGTTAATTTATGTTAAATATTAATATCATAATATCAAGTTTAAATTATGGAATTATAAATGATTAAAAAAATATTGTATCAAATGAATAATTAAATTTTTAATCATAACTTTTTCTTTCTTGCTTATTAAATATCAAATTAAAAAAATTTAATTGAATATAATTCTTATTTAATTTAATAACAAATATATATATTTTTTAAAATATATATTTTATTTAATTATATTTTCGAAATAAATAAATTAAAATATATTACATATATAAATATGTATTAATTATTGTGCATAAATAATATATTAATAATAAGTTATTAATTTATTCATAATATATTCAATAAAATTCAAATTGAATTTAATATTATAAAAAAAATTTATAATATTAATATTAAAATAATATTTTATTAATAGATTTTAATTAATTAATTAAAATATATTGTTCTTTGTAAATTTTTTTTAAATATTATATTTTGTTTTTAAATATCTAAATTATTGAATAATCGTTTTTAATATATATTAAATTTGTATATAAGGAATGTTCATATATTAATTAGTAAATAAACATATGTGAAATATAAATATTGTTAAATTTTATTTTCTACAGACTGCTGGCATATCCCTAATTTTACTTGAATATTGTTGGAATATAATTAAATCATAATCTATATAATTAAAAAGAAATTGGAGCTTCTATTATCTGCTCCTTAATATTAAAGCACTATTAAAAATGAAGTGGTCACCTGGTGCTTTATTCTGCGAACAAGTTGGTGAACTCACTCGAGTTTTCTCACAATGGAATGAATGTGAACAAACTGTGGTTTTATATGCACTACTTCGTCGCATTCCTGCAGTTCAAGCAAGGTTTCTTGCACAAGCTGTGCAGCATTCCTTGCACTCTGTTTCTGAATTGGATACACAGGAATTAAATGCCAATAATCCAGGTAGTATTTATAATTATGACTATAAATATGTTTATAATTATATAAATACAAAAGATTTATTGAAAATTTTGTTGCAGGATTTATTAATTCATTACTCTCAGAATCAACTGAAGTTGCTATAAATCAACTTCTAACACATTTGCCATTATTAAGGCCTGGGAATATAGAGTGCAAACAATGCTACTTGGTAGCAATACCAGAATTAGTAAGCCACTGTGTAACTACAGGACAATATACTGAACAAACTCAACAACTTTTAAGTTATTGTTTGATTCATCCAGCTATAACTAGTCAAGATAGACGTTCTTTAACACAGTGGCTTCGGCATCTTGAAGAACGTATTAGTGGTACACCACCAATACATGGTCTTGAAGAATATACTAATACTACTATTAGGTAACTTATAAATATTTGTATGATATTTATATTCGTTTATACAAATTTTATTTATTTTTATTTTAGATGGGATAATGCTTGGCAGCGAAATTCTAAACAGCAAAATGAACAAACAAATTTGTTTGGCACACAACCCGGTACTGCCTTCAATTTACAATTTCCGCCACCTGTAACTCGTCAGCGCCGATCGAACAGTTTAACACCACCCGTCGCTCCTCCTCATCATTTAGAAGTTGTTGATCGCACGAACAATGTAAATTGCACAACTAAACACAAGCCACGTAGTTTTAGCGTATCTGGAGATCATGCAAGTTAGTTTAAAGTTATATATAAATGAAGAAATATTAATTATATTTTTATTTTATTTGAATAATTGTTGATTTTTAAATAGGCAATCTTATTGGATTAGGCCCATTGAGTCCTCAAAGTTCTTGCGCAAGTAGCGGTAGCGAAGGACGTTTAGATGAAACATCTAATCGATCGCTAGCTAGTGGTATGAGAGGTAAATGAATATAAATCCAGATTTTATCATTAATTTTTATAATAATTTACTCATAACATGAAAAGAAAAGAAAAGTTCGTAACATATACTATTTATCTTTTAGATGTTCCATCGTGGCTTAAAACTTTGCGTCTTCATAAATATAGTTATTTATTTGTCACTCTTAGTTATGAAGAAATGCTGCAATTAACTGAAGAACAATTAGCAGAACAGGGTGTGACAAAAGGGGCCAGACATAAATTAGCCCTTTCTATTGCAAAATTACAGCAGCGATATACAACACTTTTAAATTTAGAAAAAGACTTATTACAACCAACGCGTGATAATACACAATCGGCTTCGTTTTTACAAGGACCAACAGTTTTGGTCAATACAATTGATGAATTAAAAACCATTTTAGCTACACCTATGAAACCAAGTCAGGAAAATGATCCTCAAGATATACCTGGTCAATTTACCAAAGTTCTTGGTAAACGTAAGTATATTTATTTTTATAATGTTTAATAATACATAAGGATAATAATAATAATAATATTTTAATAAATTTTTTTTTCTAGTGTGTAGTCGATTGGCACTGGATAGCGTAGATGACGGTATTTTATGCGCTTGTATTAACATATTAGAAAAAGTATTGCAACATGATTGTTTTACTCCAAATCAAAAGGAAAAGATACAACAGTGGCGCAGTAGACTTGGAAATCCACGACCAACTCCAAAGTAAGAATAAGAACAATTTTCCATTTTCTATTACAAAAATTATAATTAAAATATAGAATAAATAAATAGACATATAATTAAAATTTGCATCATTATAATTTCAGATGGCAACATAATTACGGATATAATAATAGAAGGTATTGTAACCCTCAGCAACACAATAGAAAACCAAGTTTAAACTTAGGACACATTCATAATACACACCCGCAAAACAATTCTTTTGTGGTTAGCACTCACAGAAATAGTATATCTACCCCATATTTACAAAATAATCAGAACCAAAGTGTAAATCAGAATACTTTACGTCCAGTTCATGCGACCAAAAAACGACCTAGTTTACAAGAATCTAGTTTACAGGTATGTAACCTGCAAGTTTTATAAAATTAAGTCATATTTAAATAAGTCATATTTAAATAATAATAATATTAAAAAAATAATTTTTTTTTTTTTTTATTTTAGCAATTACAAAGAACGTTACAGCGCACATATAGTGCACCGAGGGATCATTTTCTTAGTCCAAGTAGCAACAATGCGTCTGAAACAACGGAACCAGAAATTAACTCTCGTCTTGAATCTCTTTGTTTAAGAATGACAGAACAAGCCATCGGTGGTTTCGGCGAGGCCTAATAATTTCTTCGTTTTTTTCGTTGACTGGATCTACACAGTAAGTCCTGTTAAAAAAAATTATATACATGTCCGAGCTCCGTTCTTTCAAAGCCGAAGGCTAGACTGACTTCCGTACATGTTGCGAAGAGACTCCACCAGCAGTGATAATGCTGACAAGTTGCACGTACAAACGTGCACACATTTTCACGCTTTAATAGCCCTACCAAATGAAATGTCTAATATTTGAGACATTACACCAAGAACTCAGTTTTGTGACGTCAGAATGACGCATGAAGAAAAAATAAAAAAAAAAAAAAAAAAAAAAAAAAAAACTAAAAAAAAAACTAAAAACTAAAAAAAAATATTTTTTATTATATCCGATGCAATTATTATACTATTTAATTGAAACTGACAGAATTTGGCAAGCCAAATGCTATTAGGAAGATAGATTCTTTCCTTGACTAATTGCTGCATCTATATAAATGTATTATATAAAAAAATATATATATGTATACACATATGATAGAATTTTACGGGAAACGGATAAAAAAAAAAAAAAAAAATGTATAACATATATTAAAAAGAAAAAAAAGGGGACGAAAAAGGTACACCACATTAATTGTGCGATGTTTGCAATATTATTATTTTCGTGTGTTATCCATTTCCGGAAATGGAATTTCTCTGATTTTAAGCGCCAGGACACATTATGTACTAATGTAATGTTATTCATTTTAACGAACTGACTGATTTTACTTCTTTTTAACATTACCATGATAATTATCTCTCCATTCTATCTCTTATCACCACCGCCGCTATTGCTATCATTCAAAACTTTATTCCTTATTGCTATCGTTAATTATTATTCTGGCCGATAGCTATTCACCATATTATTATTATTATTATGATGTTCATCATTGTCTTTACTATTTGTCATATTATTATTATTATTAACATCATTATTATAGTTATTACTATAATTATTACTATGTAAACTCTTATTATCGCTTCTGTTACCACTATTTCTCTGGGTGACCACTAACATCATTATCAATATGCTTTCATGCTGTTGCTATTTTTACTCTCTTACTGTTACGGCTGTCTCTATTATTATCATCTATCAGCTATTACTATTACAACTATTCTATTACAAGTAGCCCTCACCAACTACTCTTACTATTATGAGTATTGCTAATAATACTATTATACTCTCTTTACTATTGCTGTATTATTACTGTATAATTCTCCTTAGAGAAAAGAAAAATCCATATTTAAAAATGAGAAGATTTTACACATAATATTACTTCGTTACATATATTGAGAACAAAAGAAAGGAAAAGACGAAGCATTATCACTATACACATTTTAAATTCGCCTTCGCCATGCTGGAAAATGGAACAAAAGAACAAAAAAATGACATAGCGGTGTGTATGCTTTGTAGTTTGCGCACAGATCTCGTGAGTCTTTACACTCATATACGAGGGAGAGAACCAGAGAGAGAGAGAGAGAGAGAGAGAAAGAAAGAGTTACCATGTATTATTCCTTCTTTTAAAGTTGCTGTTAAGACTTAAAAGCAGAAAGAAATGATAATGATAAAAACCTTAAAAGGAAAGAAAAAAGAAGAATGGAAGAAGGATATAAAAGTTGGCAAAAAGATTATTAATAATAAATGGAGTTTTAAAGGCCTTAAAAAAAGGATATGCGTCCCTTGTTAACGAATGCTAAAAAAAAGGGTATAAGACTAAATAATTAAATATACACATATAGCAAAATGCGTCGAGAAATGAGAGAACTGAAGAAATGAATTTGCATCATACTTTTATGATGTGACATCGAAATCTGTGGCTTTAAATTATAAGCATACATCATACTATTCTATAAATATGCACTTATTAGCACTTTAAACGTCGCGGATAAAACGTAGCATAATATTTTTCGTGCAAGGAAGAGAAGAAGAAAGAGAGAGAAAGAAAAAAAAAAGATGAGAGAGAAAGTTGATTGGGAAAAAGATGAAATCGAAGGTCATGAAAAATATGAAGAAGATTAAATTTAATAACTAAATATAATAGTATTAGCGATAAACTGATATAATGTATCGATAAACAATACGCGAAACAAGCAAACAAACAAGCAAAAAAAAAAAAAAAAAAAAAAAATATATAAACGAAAGACTGAACAATTCACGCGCCGTGAGCCGTGTGGTGAATTTCGGACGTTTTTGCATTCGTTTAATTCTCGAATGACAGCTACACGGCCGCGTGAATAAAAACAATTGGAAGACTGCGGAAGGAAAAACCTGTCAAAATATTAAGAATTAGAGAACGAAGCGCGAGAGAAAAAAAAAGAGAGAATGAAGAAAAAAGATCGAGTGAAAGAAAATTGGATGAAAGAGTGGGAGAATAAGAAACGCTTGCATGTGCGTGCGTGTGAGAGTATATATCATGTTAACGAAAGAGTAATTTGCTAGCTGTATATCTAGGTTGTAACAATTTATTCTAACGATTATACTCTTATTAGGATCATGAATCTACGTAATGGCGCGCGGTGATTTCTCAATTAATTAGTCTAAACGAAAAGAATCGTCTACATGGAAAAGATTAAAGAAACGATCAATAATCGATATGATATTTTGCAGTGATCATTTGTTCCCCGAATTCTTTTCCCCTTTCTATAATTACGAAAAAAAGAAAAAAAAAAAGAACAGATTTTCATAGACAATTTGACATACACGCTCATCGTATTCATAAATATACATATACACACGTACACGCGCGCGCACACATATACTATCATACATATATGCATACATAAATACGCATTACGTATGCAATTAGAATCCCAGAAATGTTTCGTACATACGTACAGAGAAAACAGAACATGTTTCATAATTTTTCAGGAGAGACGGTCAAAAGCTAGTCAAATGAAAATACACTTTCTAATTTCTACCAGTTTTAAATGTGTATAGATATTATTTGTACATTTAATTGCGTAAAACGAAGAAATGAAGAAAAATAGAAAGAAAGAGAGAGAGATAGAGAGAAAGAGAGAAAGCGAGAGAGAGCGAGAGAGAGAGAGAGAGAAAAAGAAAAGATGAAAGCGAAGATGTATTAAACGCGCGATTTAGAAAACGAAAAATAAAAAAAAATGGTAAAAAAAAGTAACGAAATAAAAATGAAAATGGTTGGAAAGATCGAAAGAAAAAGAATAAAATGAATAAAGAAAAAAAAAAGAAATATGTACGACGACTTTTGCGTCAATGCATACAAAAAAAAAAAAAAAAGCTGAAAGACTGCTTCCAAACGACTTCAGGAAACTCGTTCAACGTAGGATTTATTATTTCGTACTGAAACGCAGTATCTTAATAAACGCGATCGATTTTAAAAAGGGCAGGACCTGAACTAGGTAAGAAACGCAAAGAGATATTATCCACATCGAGTGATCGTATATATACATGATGTATTAAAAGAAAAAAAAAAAATGAAAAGTAAGAAAAGATATGAAAGTGTAACTAAAGCGTGATTCTGCCAAAGATCGACGGCCGCTAAAACGATCACGAAATAAATGAAAAACGAAGAAAAAAGGAAATAAAATATAATACGTCTGTCGATATCTGTCTCTGTTTTAGAGAAAAATATTTATCAAGATTATAATGCAAATGAGTGAAGTGATATGATCGTTGCAGTTTTGCACAGATGACACGATTCGAAGTTTGATGTGAATTTTTAATAATGAGATCCGTGTGCATTGCATCGTTAGAAGTATAAATCGAAAGGCATTAGCTGTAAACGAAATCACGTCCCTCATCTGCATTGAATCTAATAATAATAACACGAAACAAGGCAGATTATTATACATCACGCGTAGACGAGACACGAAGAAAATGTTGCGCTTATAGTACTTATGCTGTCGTTATATATCGAGCCTACTGTTTCGTCGTAGACGAATTTCCACGAATTTCCTCATAATATAATGTGGAATGAACTGGTACGGTGGAATCGATGGCTTTCGGCAGAAACACAGCTTATTGCGATTCGATAGCATCGAATGGATAAGACGATGTTAGAATTATATTCTTATTGTCGAAATTCGGAGGCTTTCGGGTGTAACCTTTTTGAAAGAACGATTTGTTAGCGTTACAAAATATTGTTAGTGCGTATAACGTACATTGATATACTTAATGAAAAAAATTTTGTGTAAGTACTTTAACCTTTTATGCTGCACAAATGATTTCTCTTAAAAAATATATTTTTTAAGAGAAAAAAAAATTCTATAATCTTCCATTTTTGTCTCTATATTTTTCACATTATTAATATATATATATATATACATGTATTATTGTTGATCTTAATTTTAATGCGTACTATTATAATAATAAAGAAGTATATAGAATGCATTTGCGACTGTAGTCAAATATTGCAGCATAAAGGTTGATATTCCAATAAAATTGGAATATTAAAAAAATAATAAATAAATAAAAAATAAAATAAAAAAAATTAGAAACTAAAATTTTTGAATCACCAAACAACATGATTCATGAAAACATGTAAAATGACATATGAGAGGTGACTTGAGGGGTTTTTGATACATTGATTAATTTCAATACTTAAACATTTAATTCAAAATTACACATTTCTTTCATTTAAGATATTCATAACTTTTAGATTTCTAGCTACATAACTTGATCAGTCATGAAACTTCTGACAAAGTTAGTTGTGGCGTTAAAAAAAATTGTTCTTCCAAAAGTATTTTTTTTTAATCCGCGCAAAGTACTTCGATAATTTCGATTGGTAAGAATTCAGTTCGTAAAATTCCTGCGGAATTTTCTGTTTCAATCGAAGCTGTGGCAAATAATAGCTCGTCACGTGATGCTTTTCGTTGCACGACTTAATCATTCAAGCTATACTTATCCATTCGTTGCGTTTGCTTTTAATCCGCTTCAGAGAGGAGAACTCTCGTATCGCGCGGGGATAAGCGAGTTATTAGAACGCTATGTAGCACAGGATATTCTCTTTGGCCGGATGCTTGCGTTTCAGGTGATCGACTACTTAGAACATATAGTAGTATATCAAGAAGCGCGAGAAAAAATGAGAGATAGAACGCGTAGCGAAGAATTCGAAAAAACGAACATAACGGGAGGAAAATTTTCATTAACGTATATATTAAAAAAAAAAAGGAAAAAAAGAAAAAAAAAGAAAAAAAAAGAAAAAAGAACAAAAGCAAGTTTCCGGCCGAAATAAGTATCGTTGATGATAACCCAGATAGCAAAAAAGTGACCATCGACTGAGATTTACTTCGATGAGAGAAGAGCTAAACAAATGGAAGAAAAAAAAAAATGCGTTTTAGAATGTGTTTGTGAGGAACAGAAGTAGTTAGAAAAATAGAAAAATGATCTGTGTGTAATTATGGAATATAACGCCTCCTCGTCTCAGAGGGCTTTTGCTCTGTTTTAGGTGTGCTTTGGCCGGCAAATGTGATTTTTGACATCATTATTTAACAAATCCATGTTTCGAATATTTCGATATTTCACCTCATAATGGGTTTATCTTTATCTAATATTTAGCTATATATAGCTATGTAATCTTATCGATTTCATTCGATTCGGTCGTTTATGCATTACAGTTGGAATTGCGGAATATTTTTCTGATTTTGTTCTCTTTTTTTCTTTTGAATTTTTTTTTTTTAACTCTGTCGCAAAAATAGAAATAATTATGCGTAACAAGTCGAATGAGATCGATCGGTCAAATAGGAACGAAATTTTAGACGAGTTTAGCGAATTATAAAATCATAAAATATCTACATTATTGGGATATTAAAGTGAAAATAAGAGTTCGTAAATGTTTAACGATAGATGCATCAAAGATGAATTTTTTAATCCACCTATTTATTAAAGGAGGATTCCATTTGAGACTGGTATATTATGTTTTGGCCAAAGAATACCTTTGCTATATACGGCGCCTTCTGTTAATTATTAAGAGACGTAGCTTTTGAATTGTCAGATTGCTAACTGGGATATTTTAGTCACGTAAGCTGGATAACTTGTAAAAATGCAATTTTTGTACTGTTATAACGTTAAATAGACGAAGGTATACTGACGTTGTAGCGTGAAAGAACATTTTTCAATAAAAAATTTTTCATACGCAAACAATGTTTTTTTTTTCTTTTTAACAACATCATGATCAAATTTTATATAATATTTATATATAAATATAAATATTTATTTCAACTTTAATTTAAAAAAGAATGATATAAGTAAATAAAATTATTTACTGAATAAAAAAGGTATCGTTATCATAGTTCTCTAAATGATATTTATTTGATACATTTCGAAGTTTGTGAACTGTATGGACACAATTCTGCGATTTAGTCATAAAGAATACAGTAAATGTTAACACATTACCGTCAATATAATATCAATATTTAGACCTGCTTCGATATTGTCGTAGGAGGTCATATCTAAACAAGATATTTCATTTGGTGAATTTTTTTCAATAGCACGGACATTATTAGGTACATACACGTAGACTTATTGTTAATAATATGACATCGCATTTCCAAATTGCATCTGCTTCTTAAAATACCAAATATTCGAGAAATTTATTTTATATCTCTGAATCGTCTCATCTCAAAAATTCATTCTCTGTAAAACACTTTTTGTCATTAATCTCTTTTCATATAGTTGAGTTAACGTGCGTTTTCGTATCTATAAATAACTATAAGTAACTATATAATAGTAATAAATACTTATCATCTACTTAAAATGCATAAAGTATAATAAGTTCAGAGGACAAAATGCTTGCAATTTCTGTCCTTCATTGAGAATTGCGTTGATGTTATATTGACTTTTTGTTATCGAAGACTGGACCAATATAATTTCATTACATTATAAATGTTATGACTATTATAATGAAATGGTAAGTTAATATTCTTCATGTATCGAGTAATATATGTTTGATTTATTAATTGTGAAATAAATATCTCCTGCATGTTGCTTTGAATAATTTATACATAATTCTGTTTGTGAAATTATTTTACAAGAATCTTAAGAACAAGTTGTAGTAAACATTACAAAATGTAGCAATTTATTTAAAACAAAATTAATTTCTTTTTAATAAATATTTTTTAATAATCTTAATTATCTTCATCAAATTTATTTATCTAATATTATGGTTAACATTTTTATAGTAAAGAAAATGTTATTTTAAATTTAATTATTTTGTTTGAGAAAGATTCTTGATTTTTGATTGGATCTATTCATAAGATTCATAAGAAATGAGTATTAAATGAGAATTAAAATTATATAAAATACAACAGGAAGTTAAATATAAGGAGTTCATATATGATAATACAAAAGAATACATTTTAAAATAGATTAAAAAAATTAAGTAATTGTTCAAAATCTTCAACTTCATCAGTTTTATATCATAAATAAAAAGCAGGATATTTTACATCATTTTTGGCAGCTAGCTCTGACTATGTTTTTTTTTTTTTAGCATTCAAATCGTTAAATCCTGCTATCTATAAGAGTATGATATAGCTTTCCATACAACTTAAATAATCATTTTGCTTAACATTAATTATGGTATACAATTCACAACAGAAGTTTCATGCAAGGAACAGGAGTCATTTATCAATTTATCGATGTTATTCGTTAAATATATTCATATAATACATACTTAAGATATTACATTATTGTTTATCATATGTTAAATAGTATAAACATCGACTCTTTCATTCCTCGTCCGCTCATTTATTCTATACATATATGTACATTGATCAACGGTACAATCCTCCACATTGTTTCAGCGTCGACGAATGATATAAAACATTCGCAATTGATGCATCAAAGATTGCGAGAATGTATAAACAAAGTTAAAGGCAGCTTAATGCTAAATATATTAACTGATTTTTCTAATTCAGTGTTTCCCAACTTTTTTGGTTAGCAACACATTTTAAGACTAGTGTTCGTGGTACATTTTGAAACTAATTTAGAATTTATATTTATTTAAAAAGTAAAAAATATCTTTAAAATATTTTATCATTATATATTTATAATATTATAATATTATAATATAACAATATATTTATAATATTAATTGAAGTTCAGAGCATTTCGATCGAGTTAATAAGAGACAATGATTCGTAATTAATAACGATTTTTTATTGATACATTAATTAACTTGCTCATGAATTGCATTTCTCTTATTTATATATTTTTATTTAGTAAAATTTTAATGAAATTTTCGTGATTTATTAGTGTCATGATACATCGGTTGGGAAACAATTTTATCATTTTTTTTTTTTTTTTTTTTATTATAGATAGGCATTTAAAGCCATGTAGCGATGTAATTTGAAATTTGTATCCAACCCTGTTTTTTAATTTTTCATTGCTCTTCTCATCGAAAATGCATGTTTTAGAGAATATTTTCGATAGGAATGCACAATTACGAATAATATTTTATTAGTTATTCACTGGATTATCTTATCTATTCACTTAAGCAGAATGCATATTATATCATAATTACTATATTGAATAGATATAAAATAATTCGAAAAAAATCAAGTGAAGAAATGGTGTTTTTGAATGATTCAAATTTTATAAATTTATCGAAAAACGTATTGATTATCATTTTATATAAAAGCTTTATCCATTTTGATGAAATAAAACAGTGTTATTTAAAATGTGAGCTTGGCGTATAATTACATATAGGAAATGGTATTGTATCCTATTTTACATGTAAAAACAAAAAATAAAACGTTTGAAATAATTCTTAATTTAAGATTTTTTATTTTCCATTATATATTATTTTAAAAATTTGATAGATTTATGAAGATTATCTTTAGATAATATATATATATATATTTTTAAATATTTTAAGAATAACTTAATTTTTTATTTTATTGTCACATAATTTTATGACAATTGTTTTGATTGATTTATCTTTTTCGTTAATTTTTTTTTTCGTTTATTCAGTAATTTATTAAAAAAACATAAAATTAAAATAACTTTGAAGAAAAAAAATAATATTATTTTCCATAAGATACAAAAAAATCACATATAGATTTAACTTCGAATTTCAACTCAATGTAAAGTAAATATTAGTATCGAAGAAAGAAAAAGAAAAGAAATAAATAATATTCCGATTTCGACTAGGTAATGGACACAGTCCAATATCGATCCTTGGTTTCATTCTTCGCGGTTTTTTTGTGGATCTCTTATATTCAAACCGATTAAATGATATGAGTACAGAATGCGTAAGTAGCATATTCTTTACATAATACACGTATATAATTATAATATATTTATTTGGTAAAGTTTTCCGGTTAAACATTTTAAATATAAGAGAGAGAGAGAGAGAGAGAGAGAGAGAATAAGTATAGTATGGCTCAATATAAAAAATAAAGCGAACAGTAAAAATTTACAATCCCTTAAGAAAAAAATTACAGTTCCCTTTAATATACATTGAGCTAGCAGGCGTTTACAATTCTCTCACTCACAAAAATGTTTTCTTTGGTTTCATATATGTTATGTGTTTCAAATAACAATATTAAAAAAACAAAAATTTCAATTCGCTTTCGGCGCATAAATCTCGGTTGAATCGCACACGTATTGTTCTATTATTCTTTTCTTTCTTTTATATTCTTTCTTTTCTTCTCATTATATATATATATATACTATATATACTTAATGACTAATAAATCTCTAACTTCATAATTCTATTTCACAATATATATATATATATATATAATTTTATATATATATTTACTAACAAATATAATATGGCATTACAAAAATGTACATACGCTTGTAACCACGTGATCTTTAAGAATCGAATACGCTAATAATACTATCGGTGTCATGCAATATTTTAATGTCGTTCTTTTTTTTTAGGAGATGAGGACACCCCCTTTTTAATATCCTATATTTTATGTTATATCTTTTTCAGCGATCGACGCCGTTAGCTGTATCTACCACACCATCACGAAAATGTTTTTCTATTAATTTCTTTTTGTTCTATTCACCTGGAACGCAATTGCATATAGAATATACTCAGCATTGGCAGTACAGAAAGAAGTGTGCGCCAGATACTTAAAGACATGCAACAAATTACAGAGTTTGAGTTCTGTACTCTTTCTCTTGTTTTTTCTTATAATAATATGCATACAAACATGCACACACTCACGCACGCATACATACACTTATTTTTTTCTTTTTTTTTTTAAATCTTTATTTCTGTATACACGAAATTGTGCACATTTACTAAATATGATTAGTATTTCGATCGAATATGTGTTGTTCTACGTAGTAGAATTGATAATCAACAGCTAACAAGATAAACCAGTATCCTCTGTTAGTTGTAAATTTAATATGAACGAATATTGTAATTTATAATAGATTTGCTTCGATTGCAACGCCCTATTCGATTATCATAAACATATATGATGGTTTTATTTTATTAGCATATGGTTTTTCAATTTTTTTTGTTGAATCCGATTCATAATACTAATAATTTATACTGAAATATATTTTATATCACATTTTCTGTTTGTTTATCGTCGGCCTTCAGAACGATCCAGTCTTCGATTTCTTCATCTTGTTCGAAACAATTGGTGCTTAACTTATTCCCGTTCTTCTGGCATTGAATGTATTTTTATTGAAATTTTTAAATTGTAGATTTGTATAAGATTTTTCTTTACGTTTGAGTATCCGACTTGAATAGGCACGTCTAGGTACAGCACATGAAGTATCAAAGCTATAGTCTGAACAATATTAATTGGTTTCTTAAGCTTTTTTTTTTTTTTTTTTTTTGAGATTATTAAGAATGAAAGAAATTGTTATATACTTTTAACTATATTTAATAATATAAACTTGCATCACAATAACTTCCTTTGTATAAGTTTTTATATGCTTTAAATTTTTACTACAAAATTTATTTTATAAAATAATTCCTTCAAATTATTTTTTTTTTGTAGTTTTACTACATGTTTTAAATATTTAAAAATTATGATCATATTTAAAATTATGATCATTAGAATATTTTAAGTTATGTTTTTTAAATTGCATGCAATTGATAGCATGATGAGAGTTTATCTATTTGTAACTTTGTATAGCCAATTTATTTTGCTCAGGCTATAGTAACTACTTCTCTTCTCCATGATGATTCTCAAAGACAAACTTTAACTTTTCGTATGTATTTTTTCAACTTTCATATTGATTTTTTAGTCAGATATTATTTCTTTTTTTAATGAAGTCTTCAATATTTATGATTTCCTCCTCTCTAACTTAAGCAAATATTTTTTAGACGAGTATTTTCTCATATAATAATTATTAAAATCTCTTCTTTTAGCAAATCAATATGTTTCTCTGGAATTGTTTCAAGTTATAAATGAATTATTTCAAATTTCGTATAATTTCTAAAACAGAATTAAAAATAATAAATGTTCACGAGTCAAAATATTACAATGAAATTAAATAATATAAAGAGTTTGTATCAACAAAAGCATGATGGAGAAGGTTTATACTCTAAGCATGTTTCCATATTTGATTGAAGCACAACATTATTTGTTTATAACAAATTGCATATACATCTGTATTTTATTTACGTATAGAAACATGTTTAAAGTATTTAAAATATTTAATTTTTTCCGTTATCACGTGCAACATATCATAAAAATTCATTATATATTATTTTCACTTCAAATGATAAAGACTTCACGTAAAATTTAAAGCCTAAAATTAATATTGATAGAGAGAAAAGTACCAAGAGAAGGAACCCACGATTTTTTAAAAATTATGGAACTGAATACTTCATCCTTTGTGTTCAATCTTTCGGTTTCCTCGTCCAAGATTTCCTGCCGAGACTAGCGATGCTCACGGAGCTGGCAGTACTGGAGACACTTGCCAACGAGTTCAGGCTTACCGAATGTTAATCTTGCAACATGTGCACGAAACTAATCGGGAACATTCCTCTTCTTTCAGGCGCTCGTTCAAGAGCGCCTTCCATCCAGTTGTCATCATCGGTTTGTTCATTTGTTACGATGATCACCTCTCCTTCCCGGAACGACAGCTCATCCTCGTTATCCGCTTCGCAATCATACAATGCTCGACAACGTCGTAATCCGCTTAAGGTCGATGAAGTTGGCTAAAAGGAGATCGAAGAAAATAATGGTTAGTCGTAAAATGGTTAACTACATGAATAAATAACACATCGAATGTCCATTTTCGTATGTATTTTTTCTTTTTATTTTTAGTTTTTTACAAATGAAGCAAGCACTCTTTAACGAACTCACGACAGCATTGATCGTGTATCGAATTAGGAGCAATATGAAGAATTCCTTGGATCGCAAGGATGGTTAAATTGGAAATTCTAGAAATGGAAAAAAAAGGAGGACAGCTTTTTTCAAGATTTTATGCAGATCGTGCACGATTAAATATTTTCTTTCTTTTTTTTTGTCACTATTATATATTTGGTTCTTTTTTATTTTTATTATTTTTTTTTTCTATATTTTCTTATTTGTCATAATATCAGATATCATGCATGGAAGGAACTATAGTTTTAAAATCTGTAATGAAACACTAACACATTGCGTACAGTATTTTTTAATTGTTTAATTCTGTAAAATGATTATTATTTTTGCAGATAAAGATAAAAATTAAAATTTTGTTTGTATAGATATTCAATAATTTAAAAATATATAATATTCAAATATAACCATTGTAATTTAACAAAAGTTAGAAGTATACATTACATAATTTTAATATGAAAAATATATTATTCTTTCTGAAACTTTTTTTAATAAATTACCAAATATCTATACTACCAAATTCATATAAATATTTAAATAATATTATTAAATATTAATTTTTTATATGATTATTGTGCCAGTATCTGCATATATTATTATAATATTATAATTAAGATAATATTTAATTAAGATACCACAACAACAATTTTTATAAATATTGTATATACAATGTTAATATGATATCAAAATACATTGTTTTGTGAGAATAAAATATTAATAAAAATTGATGACCTATAATTAATGTTTCCATTTTTCTTGTTTTCTTTTCTTTTTTTCATTTTAATAAATATTTATGAATGTGTTTGCAAATATTCATATAATAATAATTTCTTTATTGATATGTTTAAATATAGAATTTGAACTAAAAAATTTTTGTTAATGATTTATGATATGAGAATATGATATTTCATATGAGATATGATATTTCATAAAATCGATTTCATTAAATCGATATTAAATACTATTTATTCAGAAATAGAGGAATAATGAGATTTAAATGATAATGTGATGTGAACTATAAATAATAAGCTGATCTTTTAAATAATAAAGCTGATCTTTTACAATCTACTTTTTACTAATGAACAATTCTTTTTACTCTCCGTTTTACATTTTGACATGCATTTGTTTTGAAATATTTTTCTTGCGACATATTTAAGCTGCATCCTATTTAACTGAAACTATTTTATAAATTTCAACAGGCATTTAGCAAATATATTTTACAATTCTTTTGCAAAAATTTTTGTTGAAAAATATTATATAAGCTGCATTATATTCAAATTAAGTTATCTGAAATTTAGCAAGCAATTAGCACTTAATAATAATAATAAAAAAACACAAAGCGAAATACTTCATAGCCGTACGCAATATGTTGTGATATGTTTGTTTATAAATTTAAAAAGGGATTTTGTTTAAAAAGAATTACAAAATTATACATAATGTAAATATTGTATAAGAATTATTATATATATAATTATATAATAAATAATATATATTATATATTATATAGAATGTTCATATTCGTGAAATACTTTTGGAGATTTAATTTTAGAGATCAAAGATTAAAATAAGAAAAAATTGAAACTTATTTTTTAAGTTTGCATTAAATTAAGTAAAACGGAAATAGGATACAGTAACAAAGACAGAACGATCTCACTTTATCTTCCCTTTTTTACTTAATAAATAAGCCTTAACAAATATTTTTGTATATGAACTTTTATATTTATTTTTTAGAAAAATCGACTCTCCAAAAATATTTCATGAATACATTAACATCCTATATTATTTTACATTTCAATAAATACATAGTTATAAATAATTTCAAAATATCTATGTCATATCTATGTAAAATCTTATTACTATGTAGTAATCTACATTATACTTCATTTCTCCATGATTCATGATATTAACCATTAATCTTGCCTCTAATTTCATTCATTTAGAAAACTTATGAGGTAATATTGTATCAGAATAATTTAAGGTTCAGTGCCATTATTAAACATAAATTTAGGACAAGCTCATGCGAAAATTAGATTCCAAAGCACATAGATACATTCCTAGCATGATATATTCTAATTAACGAAAATCTTACATTCATAGTTAGCATTGGGAAAGCATGAACGTTTGCCAACAGAATCACATTAACGATCCAGCGTTAGATTTGTTCTAATTAGATGTTTCACTGCCAGATAGGTTAGAATTGTAAATATAATTCAAAAAGAAATTCACGAAATAAAATACTTTTGCATAGAAATTGAACAAAATTGTTAAACACAATTATGATCACGATAAAAATTTTAATAAGTTAATTTAAACTTAAAAGATGTTATATTTGTATAAATTATATCTAAAGCACTGACGATGATTACGGATAGTACGACTGATCATGCAATGTTACTACACTTGAAAGAGATATTCAATGACACTTCTGTGTTAGTAATTTTAACTATTTTAATCAAATTCATTGCGTAAATCTGCCTAAAATAATAAATTACTTTAATGAAAAATGCATTAGAACAAAAATTTAACAATCAATTCGACAAGTTGTAATATATACATTCTTATATTAAAATTTAAATATATAAATAAGGAATAAAACTTAAAATAATATATATATAGAAAATATCTAAAAGAAATAAAGTTGTGAAGAATATGCAAAGAAATAAATAATAATAATAGCAAATAGTATGGTCAAGAATGCTTATTTTCAGCTTTTGATTTATGATTATGCAAATGATCAGATTGAAAATATAAGATTTTTTTATTGGAATATTACATAGAAATAAGAAGAGATATTTCAAGTGTAGCAAGCTGTAATGTGGGATGGCTGATGTTTACCAGATTCAGATTTGGGAGCAAAGATGAAGGCTCCTCTGCGTAGCTCTCTAGTCTGGCCCGGTCCCTTCGCTGTACCAACAATGGTTAATAACAAACCATAAAGCACTGTCTTTGAGATACATGCAGTGTCTAATTACCAATTCAAAAATTATCAATTCAAAAAAAAAAGAGATTATATGTTTTGAATTTGTTTCTTTTTATTTTCTAAAAATTTTGATAAAAAAGATTTAATATTTAACACTAATGCTAAATAAAGAATTATTTAGTGATTCTTTTTATAAGAATATTATATGAAGAAATTTTAAGTAATTCTTTAAGTAAATTTTTTGACTTGTTAAAATTATTATATTATTATTTACATTTTGCTCCAGTTATTTTTTGAATGAATGAATATGAATTTGAAAATCATGATTTATGATTATGAAAATGATTTATGATTATGCAACATAGAAAAAAATATGAATTATGTTGTTGCAAAGGTTTACCATTAACAAAATTTAATAAAAATGTGAACAATGGATATACATATATTATATATTTAAATAAGGTGAACACATGTGATTAGTATGATATGCAAAATACCAAAAGATTTTGAAAATAAGAATCGAGGAAAAGTTATTCATTATCTTCTACATGGGAATAATGATAGGAATATTGTGTTAATAATATTTTTATAGTTAGTACGGTACATTAAAATTAATGATTGTTACATATGAACGGATCTTTATATGTACATACGTATGGTGATGAAAGGTTATGTTAAATATCTATCGGTATTGATGTCTGATAATGCGCCAAATAAAATACAAAATAAAATAAAATATCATTCACCTTAGCGTGAAATAATTGAATAAACACGCAATACATAGTTAAAAATAATAAAAAAAAAAAAAATTATAAGTTATTCCTCGATTTCTTTGATTCAGTATTTTATATTTTGTTTTCGTTAAAAAAAAAGATTATTCTATTTCCGTATATAATTAAATAAAATATACAATTAAATAAAAATAAGAGAACTTACCTTACGTGGAGGTGGAATAGGATTACCCAAACCATGATCCGAACACATAGAACTTAACGACTCGCTGCTACGTCCATTACTCAATCTTGAGGAATTGATACTAGATGGAGCTGGAGGAGGAGGATTCCTTGGTCTTTGAAGCGTTGAACTATTTACTTTGTCCGTACCTAATAACAGACAAAACCAAATAAATTTCGAAAACAAAAAGAATCGGAAGATTCTAAATTTACCCGAACTAGGTGACAATTCGTAGAAGAGTTTGCGTGAATTTTTAAACGCACCGTGTCCCGTTGAAGAATCTCCACTGGGCGATCTTTTATGATGTTGACTGTTTAATGTATTTAACGCATGTGGTAGAGTATGTAAAGAATGCCCAGCTAAGATAGGTTCGCTCGTTGTACGGCTATGCGTTGACGCTGCTAAGGACGCGGACGAAGGTAGTGTACCATAATGAGAAGAAGGTATACCACCTGTACTTCCAGCCGGTGGTGGTGGGGGTGCTACACGCTTCTTCAATGATCCGTGAATATTGACCGAAATATCTGGCGCCATGGGTGTAGGTACTGAAAATAACAAAAGGATTTTAATATATAATTTACAAATAAAAATGTGAACTCTTATAATAATAAGATATACCAGCAACAGGTTTCCTTGATTGAGGTGGCGGTGGTGGAGGCATTTGTTGTCTATTCGTTGAAGAACTTGGAGAAGAACCACTTTGTAAACTGTCACATGTACTACTTCGACTACGTAAAGTCACTGGCGAATCTCCTGATCCAGCACCACCACTACTACCACCACCACCCACATAAGAAGGTGGCCTACTACGAGATTTCTTCTCAGGTGTTAAACAACCATTCTAATAAAATATATATTAATTGAAACAATTGATTTTAATAATTTTATTTTATTATTCTTATTACTTAAACATACCCTATCTTCTATTATTGTTTCGTCATCGGAAAAATCGGTAGATCCTTCGTCATGCGAGAGATTCCAGTCGATATTAACATTGTCAAACAATGTCTTTTGTCTTTGTAGAGCATGACTCAACTAAGGACAATGAAACAGTTAATATATGTACGATATATTATTGTTATACAAATTAATCAATAACTATAACAGCATTACCAGTTCTTTACAAGTGTGATGTCCCATTTCCTGTGCAATATCAAGCGGAGTTTTATCCTGCTTATTTCGATGTGTTGGATCAGCACCTGCTCGTAGCAAGAGCTTCATTGCTTCTGCTCTATCGTGTCTCGCGCAAAGATGTAAGGCTGTTTCCCCGTCGATAGTGCTTCTGTCTATACCACCTGTCGACATATTCTGTACTAAGAAATCTATAATGTGCAAGCTGTTTCCCATCTCACGTAAGATTGCTAAATGCAATGCTGTTTCACCCAGATCCTAAAAGAAAGACAAATTATAACTTTTCAAATTATTACAATTTAGTTAAAAATTTATAATAAAACAAAGCTTTATTTGTTTTATCTTATATTTTTATAATTTAATTAAAATCATACCGATGTAGGTAATGGTGCTGCTAAATCTACATTTTCTGCATAAACTTGTAAAAGTTGTTGCAAGTCACGATTATTAACTGCATGTTCTAAATCAGAAAGGAGATCTCTTTCATCTGCGCAAGTGTTCATCACGTATCGTTTATCCACATATTTAGCTCTTATAAATTCGTATCTTTCTTCCCTATAAATAAAACATATTTAATCACAGATAATCTATAAAATGAATAATTTATATAAAATTTAAATTTATATAAATTTATACATTGTGGAAGTTGGTGTTGGTTTATGATTATGATGCAATGTAGCTTCCATTACTTCGTTAAACGCCTGATTAGTCATGTGTCGTGCAAGAAGTAGTTGAGCAGTGCCTACATTATCCAATGTCAAAGACTGTATTCTAGATATATGTACTCCTAAATCACGATGAATTCCACTGCATTCTATACACACGATTATGCCAAAATTTGTAGAGAGCCATGTAGCATCTATCAAAAAAAAAAGAAAAAAAAAAAAAGAAAGAAAAGAAAAAAATCATTATTTTTTTATATATGTTTAAATTTAGATATTTATGATCTACATTACAAGTGTTTTTTAACATTATTATTAAAATAGTATTAATAATAAAATTTAGCTGAAGTATAATTTGTACAATCTGAGATAAATAAAAAGAGATATATATTTTGTTAATGTTTTATTCTCAAAATATATTCATAGTTTTACCATTTTGCGAAGAACAGTCACAACATTGATCGTTTCCAGGTAACCTCATGACACAACGTATAACAGCCTGTTGAAGTTCAACTAAACTTGGATTTCCTGTACCAGCTTCAGCTTTGCCACTTGCGTCGAATGCTCGAAGCAAAGCACGTTCCTTACAGTTTACTAAAACGGACATCCATGCTCGTTGATCAGCTTCGTCTTCCGCTTGAAAGTGATACGTTCTATTGTCTGCAATCATAAAGATCAAATATGTTAGTGATATTTTTTTTATTTTTAAATTACTTCATTAATATTTAAGCATAATTATTAGTCTTTAAAAAATAGTCTTTTAAAAATTTGTACATATATATTTCCTTAGTATTATTTTTTATATCTACTATATCTATTTTTATTTTATATTAATAATATATTATTAAGCAATCTATCATGAACAACTAAATTTTGCCTTAATGTCAATAGGTTAACAATTCAACTTACAACTAATTAGATCGAAACCTCGTTTGTCATCCGGTACTAGCTTGATTTGACAAGTTAATAAATTCACTCTCGTTGGTGGCTTATTCTCATCCGCGTGACAAATGTCCAAATAACCTTCAGCTTGAACAGCACACCGTCTCTTTTGCCAAACTCTTCTCATTTTTCCCTCGCTTTTCTTCAACAAATGACCGGATCTAGTAACACCATGCTGCTTATCCCCTTGCAATTGGTGAAGCGAATATCCTGCATTCGCATTTACGTTTAACTGAAAATCGCATAACATTAAATCGTTGTAGTTCAAATTGCGAAAAGGACCATGCTATACGAGCACAATGGATAATTTACCTCTTTGTCGCAACCTGAGCTTCTAAGGAGATTTCTCAGTTCTGTTAATCGTCTTCTTTCCTCGTCTTGTGTTTGTCTGATCTTTTGTAATTTTACACTAAGATCCGCTACGTATGAACCAAAGTGTTCAATGGTTTTTAGGCCGTCTTGAAAGTAACTGTGAAATAAAAAAATGATGTAAAATATATTTCATGAAAAGAAATTTGAGGGAGAAAAATTGATATTTATTATATATTTTATATATATATTTGAATCAATCTCTTTCACATAAAAAGATAATATTCTTATTTATAAATAATTCATAATCAACAAATTTAATTTTCATTTTCGCTTACTTGGTTTGTGCATGATAATATTCGACTAGATGCTGCAGCAGTTCAATTCCTTTTTTCGTTTTGATTTCGTTCACTTTTATAAGATACTGGAAAAGAAATAAAAGAAGATACAATTATTTGCTAATGTTTTTAATTTGACATTAAAACTCGAAATTTATTTAAAAAAAAAATCAAAATTTAATATTCAAATTTTAATCTTCAAATAATTTAATCCGAATAATTCTTTTGCAAAATAATTAAAGAAAAGATAAAGGTAATTCTTTTTGCAAAACTTAAAAAAGAAAATCTGTGCTATAAATTACACCAATCCTCCCATAATAAGCACATATTGAGAACAGAGAGAGAATCGTTCGTTCTAGATTCGTTTCGGGGAGCCTCACCTCGCACATTTGCAATTGAAACAATCTTCTCTCTTTCTCCATCTCGTCGGCGATCTCAGCCGGCGTCACTTCCGTTCGAATGAGGCCAGCCTCTTTTGCGTGTTGCTTCTTTTCCTTCTCGATTTTCGCGTATTTAGCCTCGTAATCCTTCCACGCCTTTTCGAACGGCCTTTTCAAGTCACCTTTCACACCTCGTAGATCCCCTTTCAGCACCGAGTCCAGGGGAAACATAACGATGTTGTTAATGTTCTGCATCTATTAAAGAGAATTTTTAATTAATTGAATAATTTTTAATTAATTGCATAACTCGTTCAATTTCCACATAATAAAGAGAGGATAATAAGTAAATATTTTTAAAACGTTTATTTCTTTTTAGATACCAGAGTTTTCATCAGAGCACTCAATTCTTTTGTGACGACCGCAAATTTCAAAAAGGCAGCACCGATATCCGGTTCCTGTTCTTTCAAGGCGGCATCTCCAAGCCTTTCCAACGCCCTTCCAAGATAAACCTCGTTATCGACGTGAGCTGTAACGCGAAAATATAAGAATTAATTAAAAAAAATTGCTTTATCATACGATATTTTTAATTGTTATAATTTTAAATTATTTCTATATTATTAAAAATCTGAATTTTTATTACCCAATTAAAAATTATTACTTAATTATACTGGAATATTTAAATTTAATATTTTTTAACTCCATAATTTTTTTAAAAAATCTAATTAGTAATTGCTATTTTCTACTTAAACAAACGTTAATTATACAACATTTTTCTCAATTATTTTTTTCACCAAAGTTTTTGAAATAACTATTATTTGATCTTTAATGATACATTTTCTTTAATATACATATATTTTGCATATTTCATAATATATTTATATTATAATTAAAATACAAATATAACGATAAATTTTTCACCTTAATTGTACATCTGCTTTAACTTGAGAAATATAATATCGTTAAAAAAGTGAAAAACGAGAAAGAAACGAACTTTAATGCGAATTTGTCACGAAAGATCGCCTGTTATCAATTAACTCGATCTCGTTATTATGTTAATACACGATTCTAATCTGTAAATATCCAAATTTTGTAATTCGTATACACTTTTTTCTTGAAACGTTCATTTGCATAATTATTGAGATCACGAAGATTTCGTAATTGAACAATTAATTGAAGATGGATTAATTAACGAAACCTATATAATAATCTATGAAAATAATTATTTCATTCGAATTAATTCATTAAAGTTGTAACTAATTGTAAATCCAACTAATACAGAAAGTAAAGAAAAATTGTATCCTTGAAACTATAACTATATTTAGAAACGTCAAATATAGGGCACGTGATCGATCATACCGACGAAAAAGAGACAGAATATATTTTAATATCTTTCTAGTCATTTTCAAATCCATAAGTTATTATAAAAAGAGAATGTATTATTTAAATAAATATTAATTAATGCACATATATATATAATATTTAAGCACACAATTTTTAAATTAGGAATTGGATTAAAAATTTACTTCTTCCGTTAAATCCAGAGTTATATAAACTATATATACTTCAAAATGTAATTTACAAATATTTTTCATATATTTCAAATATATTTTTCTATCTATTACAGAAAAATTCAGAGGTTTTATTATTTTATCTTTGAAACAATTTGATTTCATTACAGATCGTTATATAAACTTAACAAATTAACAAATTTTCATTCTATGCTATTTGAAAGATAAAAAGAAAAGAGTAAATAAATAATAATAATGACAAATAAATGATCTTATTTAACTCACCGTTTCCAGAATTGTGAATGGCTTTGATCGCTTTCTTCAGCTTCGTCAATCCATCTCTGTCGAAGTCCAGCGTCTGTAACAAATATTACGTAAAAATTAGGTAAGTTCTGAGTGTGCAATTTCTACTCGTTCTTATTCTAGATTATATGCGATAGAGATCACATACAAGTCAAGTGAAAGGAGATATACATATATACGCTTCTGCTTTATAATCCTCGAATAACGGAAACAGGATTACGATTCATACTTCATTGTGTTGATGTGCATTAAAAGTCAATTAAGACTGACATCGTCCATCTTGAATCTTTCAAGCTGCTTAAACGAGGATTATTTAATTCATAGAAAATGTAATACGATCGCAGGATTAATTTGAATTTAAATCTTGGATTAATTGTATGTTTGTTATTCAATGATGCGTTATATCTTACAAGATTATTCAAAATAATTAAACATTTCTTAAAATTAGATTTATATAAAAATTATTCGTTATGATGATTTTAATTCCTATAATAAAAAATAAGAGAAATCATAGATAGTCGGATATTTTAAGACAATTTATTATAATATTTAACTAGATTTAGTTTGGCTAAAATATTTGTTTTTAAAATTCATTTTTAAAATACGATATTCTAGTTAATAGATTCCAATTATCTTTAACTGTTTTTAACTAGTTTTTAAAACTAAAACTCATTTCCATATTTTTTGAATTTCTTATTATTTAGTCTTTTCTAAAAATAAGACTTTTATATTATGCTACTTTAGTATTATATAAGAAAAAAACACCGTTTTTTTAAACTATAATCATCCATCATATCAAATTATCTATTATCTTATCATTATTGACTTCTATTTAGATTGATTTCTCTTTTCGAAATAATTTTAATATTTCCCGTAATATACAATATCACTTTATTTTCGATCAAAGCAAGTATAGTTTCTCGAAAACTTCCTCATTTTTATTGTACGAAATATCCAATTTTCTCGCGATTTCTCTTAATGAAAATATCTTCTACGTACACCTTAATAATGGCATACCCAAGTCTCTTGTGTTAATTCTTTCCATTGTACTACTTTGAATTATCTTTTCGCGAACTATAGTTATTATATTAGTTATATATTATATAGTTATTATATTATAGTTAGTTTTCAAAATTTTATCGATATTAATACTATAAATTCAATTCATTATATAATACCGGTTGAGGATTATTTATAAAATATAAATTATAAAGAATTTAAATTTGCGTTAAATGAAGCGAGAAGAGATTGTTCTATTTCTCACACTATTGGCTCACTCTATCTCTGTCTCTCTATCTCTAATATTTGTTAATAAACAAGCCTTAAAGAAATTAATATGAAATTCTTTAAAAATGTTTTACGAATACATTAACATCATAACATATTTTAAAGATACAGAAAATATATTGAATTGATGATACGTAATTAAGAAATAAAAGTTTGCTTGGACAATATTTAATTAAAATTTTTTTTTTGAAAAAAAAAAAAAGAATTTTTAAATAAAATTAAATATATAAAAACAACGACCTCAATTTTTGAACAGTGTAGATCTCTTGCAACGTATCATTTCTCCATTTGAGAAACGAGTTTGTTGGGAATTCTAACTAACAAGGCATTCTTTCTCCTCCCTTTCTTCTTCGCCAATTCCTCGTATTACTACACCAATTACGCGATTAAAATGCGCAAGACGAAATTTCATACTTTATAGAAGCTAAAGACGATAAAAATAAAATAACAAGTGTATCGAAACATATATAAATATACTTGGCAATATCATATTATACATTCTTCTTTTTTCCATCTGCCTTCCTCTCATTAACACAGTTCGAGAAAATATAACGAAGATATAAAAATACATCTACATTTATTTACTTTCATAAATAACAAACAAGAATTATTTCTCGCATCAAACTAAATCAAAATTAAAAAAAAAAAAAAAAAAAAATCAAAATAGAAAATCGAATCTCGCATCTCAAAAACTTAGATTACAATCGGCTCAATTACAATTACAGTAAGAATGTTTTCTTCTAAGAAACAGATGCGTGAATCCGATCGAAACAGATTCCCCGCCAAGCAACAAACATCTCGAGCCCTTCGATCAGGAAATTGCACAGGCTTCCATTCCTCTCTCGAAGCTCGTGAGCCAGCTCGCGAGTATATTGCCAGGTCGAGTACACGTAAAGTGCCTTATACCGCGAAGAAACGCCGCGAAAGGCCTTGGCTCCGCGTAGGAAAAGCAACAACAACAACAACGAGGAAAAGGAATTCTTGAGCGGAGCAACGATACGTTTTATCGGCTCACGCTCCGCCGAGCGGAAGATTCGCCTATCTTCTCTCCTTTTCTTATCCCAGCCGATTTTTGCGTTTCGCGCGCCGCGCTTTCACGATTTTCAATAAAACGCGATGGTGGAAGCGCGCGCTCGTGGAATCTTATCGATCGCATACGGGAGTGGGTTCGAAAAGGAAAAAAGAAAAAAGGGAGGGAGAGATGGAAGATGGCAATTAAATCTTCGATTTTATACGCGAAGCGTGTGTGTGTGTGTGTGTGTGTGTGTGTGTGTGTGTGTGTGTGTGTGTGTGTGTGTGTGTGTGTGTGTGTGTGTGTGTGTGTGTGTGTGTGTGTGTGTGTGTGTGTGTGTGTGTGTGTGTGTGTGTGTGTGTGTGTGTGTGTGTGTGTGTGTGTGTGTGTGTGTGTGTGTGTGTGTGTGTGTGTGGGAGGGAACGAGCGATGAATTTCAGAGGTGAATACGTCGTCGCTACGCTTGTGAGAGTGGTATATGGGTATCTGAAATTGAAATCTCGTTCCTGAGTCGAGTTTCTCTCTGGTTCGAACGATTCTGGTGACATCTCGTGATTTTTAGAATTATTGGAAATGAAAATCAAATACATTAGTGATTTTTAAGAAACGTTTGCTAAGTTTGTCAGGGAAGCTTGATGTATCGACGAAATATTTGATTGTTACACTTAACAAATAATTCGAGATTTGATCAGGAGGAATTATGAAAACGTTATTGAAATTACATCGATTGGCTTAAACCCTATTATAGGGTTTAAGTGGTATGCGTTCGAAAGGGAAACAATGCTGTTTAATTAATTAAACGACTTCCTGGTTGGCGTTAATTAAACAAGAAAGTCGTTTAAGCGGTCGCGTCTTCAATTACCTTATTTTAATTGGGTCGTGGTGCTATAAAAGCAGTGAATGACGCGTCGATCGTTAAATAACGAATGATATCATGTTAAAAAATAAATTAGGTAAAAGGAGGATAAAATCGTAAAATTTTCTAATTATTGCGTGGCTATGATAGTTTTACAATGCACAATATATCAGGGGTTGAAAGAGGAAGATTTATTATATTTTTGTGGAATTTAGAAAATTTATATTTTATAGTCAATCGTACTAAAATCGTACATTGAATAATTTTGTTTATGAATTTTTTTTTTTTTTGTAGAAAAATATACCAATTCGAGTGTTTAAAAAGTAAAAAGATAGAAGTAATAGATGATTAAAGCAATGCATTTGACGAATAAATATATATACAAGTACACAGAGCACTGGTAGTTAATGGTCACGTGTCGTGTCATTAGACCGAATAGCTCTATCTCCGCCCAGTCTCATTTAACGCAAACTTAAATTGCTTTATAATTACTGCAAACAAACCTCAATTAAAATTTTTATATATTAATTTTATTTAATTGTATTTATTTTATTCTTTGGATCTGGATCCTCCAAGATGAATATACCAATATTCTGTATAATCCATTATTCTTTACGCACACACAAATTTTCATTAAAATTTTTTAAATAAATTTCCTTATAAGATAACGTACAAAAAAAACAATCTCCCATATAAAATTACTTGAACATTACGAAAGGATATATCGTAACTTAAAAAAAACAACATTGGTAAACACTGGTACGTACGAAACGAACAGTAGTCTGATCTATCTATCATAGATCAGAGTGCACTCATCGGTGAAAAGAGGGAATTCCGGAAGGAAGAGTTGTTGAGTAAAGCCGTATCAGCGTAACGTGTTTAACGACGTCGTGGTGATGAAATCTTGGCACGATCTTGGGGCACACCTCAAGAAGAGAGAGGGAGAGAAAAAAAAAGGGCAAGGGGCCCCCGTTACTTGTGAAATACGCGTGTTCCTCATCGCCATTGTGCGTTGACTATCAACCGGTCTGATATTTATCGTCGTATACCTCGTGTCGGCGGTTATTCAATTCAACGGTGCAGGGGAACACGTGCAACGTTTAATTACCATCCTACGCGCTCTTATTGTTGGAAACGTGGTGTCAACGAGGCTGAAACGATTGAATGGTATGAGAGATAGGATTTGAACGTTATGAAAGATTGGATGCGTTAAAAATTTTGAGTGTAACTATTTAATATAAGTTGTGAAAAATTTAGAAAATACATATAATTATATAAATTAAATTTTCTATTCTCTATTTTATAAATATTATTATTTACCATTTAAATTATTCTTACTTAATTTTATTAATTATTCTTTCATTAAATGTCACAAATAAATATTCTATTTTTTTTTTTATATTTATGGTAAAATTTTATTCAAGAATTAATTGATGTTCTTCGATTATTTCTAATATTGAAATGTTTATAAAATCCAAATATATTGTATTGGATAATTGACGTTTTTAGATAGCATTTCTTGAAAGAACGTGCTATCGAAAAGTTAACGAACTTTCATTATTTTATTCAATAATATAATATTTTCCATTAATCATGTTAAAAAGATTGTAAAAATAATCATTTATAGATAAATATAATTAAGTAATTTACTTTTCTTGAATCCATTAAAAGAAACAATTGTATCGACATTTTTAAATCTTTTTCAATCTTTCTGTCTATTAAATTTTATGCAATTGGAAACCATAAATATTCTTTCTTTTCATAAAATGATAAATGAATGTTCTTCGAACGAAAGAATATCATCTGTCACTTTGTATAGCATAAAACCAACGATCGATTGGTAAAAAATTTCCACGAAAGTCATTAGTAAAACTGACATAAAGCTTATTTCCGCTTGTGCCATTTAGACATTATAACGGTACTTTTTAATTTTCTTCAATCGCTCGTTCAACAAATATATTTCTCTACTTTTCAAACTGTTATTATATTATTTTTATTAAAATAATTATTATGATCTTCGCGTAATTATATATTAATTACATTAATCTTTCTACCGATTAGTTTCGATTTTTCGTTTTATTTTAACATGAAAAATTTGTACAATTATATTTTATAATTTAATACACGTTTATACGATCACTTTTCAAAAAAATTCACGATCGAATGAAAATCTTTAGAATGGCGTTCGCGTCATTTTCAAAGAGATAAAATATTCAACCTGCACTCGTTGACCTTTGATCTGACATTTGAAGAACGATATCTATTTGCACTTCTGTTTGTACTAAATGCGCATACATGTATCGCGTTCAATTTCGTCGTTTTATTGCACGATCTTTATGGAAAAGTGCAATAAATATTGCGATATATACTCAAGACATATATTGCGAAAAGAGATGCGATAAAATTATATATTTTATTTAAATAATTATTTATTTAATTGAAATTAAAATTCAAACACGTTTAATAAAAAAATATTTTTATTAAACTCTGCTTGTTCAAGTTAACAAAATAACATTTAGATTAAAACGAAATAAGCATAAAATATCGTGAAATATCGTTTGTACAACATAAAAGTTATACGATTTAATTGTTAATCGTATAAAGCCGATTCAAAGAATTTGGATAAATAAAATATGAATCAAAAAATATTCGTGAAAAAAATTTAATCGTTTCAATATACAGCATGAATGTACTGATAATCTCGTTTTTCATCTTCAATTCAATTTCATTCCCTTGTCCTTGATCACGAATTCAATCTCGTTTTTTGATCTCCAATGGTAAACTTTAATCTCGTTTCTTTCAAATTAAAACTTTTCCTTCCAATATTTTTATTCGTTATTGCATCGTGTTCTTTCAATCAATTCGATATTAAATATAAAACTTTTAAATAACAAATTGTTATAAGAATCAAAATATTAATCATTTCTTAAATTACCAAATAAAACTGATTCTTTAACCTTTAAATATTTATAAAAAAAATTTAAACTTTAGACACATCGATCTTACATAATACGAAGAAAAAATAAAAGTATAATTTTGTAAGAAGTCAGTGTCACGCACATATAATATATATATATATGACTATTTTACATCATTTGATGAAAATTTACATTTTTAATAAAAACTGGAATCACAGTCAGAGATGTAAGAGTGGAAAAAAAATTTATAACATTAACATTCTCTCCAACACAGAGTAGAAACTCGTTCGATCCTTAATAATGGAATTTGTTCAATCGTGATTTAACAGACTTGTCAATACGGGGGGAATTAAATCGGCGGACTTTCCTTTCCTCGTACATTATCTTCGAAAGGCAGTCGTTTACCGAACGAAGACGTCACTCGAGGTTCGTATAACTACTATAACTGGAAAGTTGGAATGAAAACGTTCTGATCGATGAACGTCCCTATTGTTCGCACGACACAACCGCGACTAGTGCTAGCACGGAATACAGGATCGGTGAACAAATTGAATAAAATAAAGGATAGTGTGATGGTAACTCAATCACTCTGTTACCAATCGCTTCCGTTCTTCGCATATGAAATATCGAAAATTTCGAATTTAAAGATAAAGAATAGAAACGAGATATACTTAAGTCTCTACCCAATTTTGTAATTTTATCATTCTCCTTTATTTTCAAAAATTAAAATAAAAATGAAGCATATAATTTTATTTATAAATAAGTCTCGATATTTTATTTATAAATAAAATTTATTTTATTTATTTTATTTATAATATATATTATTTATTTATTATATATATTTATATTATATTATATTTATTTATTATATATATATATATTATTTATTTTATTTATAAACAAAGTCTCGATATATTTGAATATTAATTAGGAAAATTATGACAAGTCATAAAATACGTACAAATTGTTAAACTATAATTGAAGTTAGAATCTTTTATAATTCTCAATGTTAAAAAAAAAAAAAAAAAAAGATTGGAATTCCTTTAACGACATTGGAATTAAGTATTTAAGTAGATTAAAGGTAACGCGTTTCGTTGAATCACGTCGGCCCACGTGAATGGATTAAAACTTCTTATAATGCGAACTAAATACCTCGACACGATCCCTTTTTGCTCGTGGTTGGATCACGATTAAACCAGGGCTGACAAACGCGATTACATTTTCTAATTTTAGTTGGACGCGTGCGGGAACGAATATTCTCGCGCGGACAGACGGTTTTCCCTGTTGCACGAGACGTACGATAATAGCATACGCATCTCGCGTTATTCTGGTAGCGAAACTGTGTCGTGTCTCGACGTGTCGTTATAACTGGAAAGTCACGAGTTTCAGGACATTCGATGAATGTGAAGCTGCTTTGTATAGAATCTGTGATATAGGTGATATTGTATGTACAAGTGCTTTTCAGTTCTGCCTCCTTTTGCACAATTATGAAGTAATATTATAAATGTCAATTCATTGATATTATTATTATTATTATTATTATTATTATTATTGTTATGCAACAGAGTATCAATGGTTTGTAATTTTGAACGAAATTAATATTAGATAATGGAGAATAGAAGGGTGTAATAAAAATGTTTCTGTAAAAGATTTAAATTATAAATAATCTGATTGATTTAAAAAAAAATGTCAGACTATTATTAAAATAACGTCAGATTGCTAAAATTACTTATAATTTTATAAAACTGTATAAAAATAAATAAGAAAACTTTACATCATGCGTTTATTAATCCTTTTATTGTTAAAAATAACAAAGATTATTTACTCTCTTGCACTCTAATAATAAAGAGGACTATGATTCCCAGTCGTTACCTACGTTTTATTATAATTTCTTGTGAAAACTTATTCTGCTTACGTTGATACATTACACTCAATAATAAATATGGAATAATATTACATAACAACTGAAGAGTTCTAATGCATTGATTCCACGAAGGAGTTGATAAATCGATATTGGCAAAAACCGGTCATCTTCTCGTTCTAATATTATATAGAAAATATACATACATTGAGGAAATAATATTATATATAACATTGATTGTATTACAATATTTTTACGAAATGACTAAAAATTATTATTTTCCAAGTAGAAATTAGAATAAATAATTTTTTTACAACATTGTATTTAAATTATACGAATAAGTGAACTATAAATTCGATTTTTAACTGGATTTCTTCATATATTCACGAGGAGAATAAATTATACATTTATGATCAATGTTGTAAACGAGATCTACATATGTATGTACTATGTACACGAACTTATCATAGATATTATCAATTTATTGAATAATTGAATTTATATTGTAAAATAATTTAATACACTTAATTCGATAAATTGATACGATTGATTTTTATTTCATTAATTAAGCGAAAAAAAATTATTTACAAAGAATGTTAAATTAAGATTAAATTAAGATAAAATTAAAACGACACTTTTTGATTTTAGAAATAAAAAAATAAATAAATAAGTCCCAATTGATTTTTTTTATGTTTTCGTTTTAATTTTTAGAATTGATCCTTCGAAGATGTTCCACGAATATGTAATGTAACATCCTATATATTTCGTTCGTTCATTTTTGTCTGGTTACAAGTGCGCAGAGAAATTGATAACTGTGGCCCACCTTCAGAACTGACCTCCCTTACGGTTGCTACGCAATAGTGGGGATAAAACCGATGGAAACAGGTTTTGCGCTATTCTCAGCCAATGAACCTTGTTTACTTATATATTGTATGTATGAGCGCGTGGGCCAAGGATTTTTGCGAAATTTCGCATACAATCGCGGAAATCATTTATGCCAGCCGTGTAGGATTTCCGGTAATTCGCGGGGCCTTGATTTTTCGCGGGAAATAAAAAGCAAATTGATTGGTGGTTGAGCTTGATGGTGAAATGGAAAAATAGGTTACGTCGAAATTCAAAACTGAGCGAGGGTTGCAAAAATAGACTCGATTTTTTGGTATTATTTGGGAATAGTTTGATAAATTAAATAAAATAGAAATTGCGAAATTTAATACAAAATATTATTTAACAATGATTTTTTTTTTTATTTTAAATAATGTTTATTTCAATATTTAAAGATCGGATGCTTATTTGGGCAGATCTGGATTTCTGTGATAATAGTGTAAATCAGATAAAAGAAGGTTAAGTTTCATTTAACAGATAATTTCATTCGACACACTTGAAACTCATTTCTCTGAAGTATCATTTTCGATTGGTGGGAATAACGACGCATGTTAAAACGTGCATTACATAAAAGCTTTTCTCCAGATTCAATCTCATAAATGGATTTTGAAAATCAAAGACTCAAATTCATTAGACAATTCCGGAAATTGAATTACATTCTTGCACTATTCCATAACGTTGTACAATTTAAGCGAACTATATAAGATCCCCAAAATTTGGGAATATTGATTAACTGAGAAGTGAAGTAATTTCATTTGAACTATATTAATAACAAAAAAACTAACATTAATTATGAAGCGTGTAGACTAGGCAAAATAGACGAGAAAGTTGGGTATGTGCCGTTAGCGAACAAGTTCAAGCAATATGTATCGAAAAAAGTCTGTTGAACATAAGAAAATATTTTTTTATTAAAAAAAAAAAAAAAAAAATATAGAATTCTTACTCTTTTTTATCATTCTTTTCCATCTTTGTTATCTTTCTCCTCACCTCGCAACATATTCTTTTCTTTTTCTATTCCATCTCTTCTATCATTCTAATTTCTCATCCTTTTTTAACTTATTCGTCTAACAATTCGTCTTTCTATCCTGATTTATCAATTCCTCTTTTTCTCCTAATTTCAATCAATTCTTCTTTATCAATTTCTTTTCTTTTCTAAATTCAATTTATTCATATACGAATAAATAATTAATTACTTTATATCGATAAAATGTATTTCTATTTCATTTCTAAATAAAATCTAATTCTATTCTAAAATATTTTTTACATTGAACAGTTTTCTCTTTTTGTTTGGACACGTGTTATTTGGACTTGTTCGTATTTCGTCGGCGGTTCGTATCCAACACTACCGTCACGGCTTGACTAATTTACGCGTTCCGTGATTGGTTAGTGTTTTTTCCTTAATAACTCGTTAACAAACCCATAAACGACAATCTTTGTACAGGAAAATATCGCTTGAAATTATCTCACGAATTTCAATTAGCCACTGTTTCTATATTTTTGAGATATACATCATATATTCGTCCCTGCAATCTTTTCAATTTAAGATAATAGCATTTTTTTTAAAACGTAATACAAAATTATTAACGGAAAAAAGATTAAAACTGTTTAAATAAAAAAAAAAAAAAATTTCTCAGAAGCTTGTAAAAATACATCCCAAAGATATTCTACCAAACATGGTTTAGAAAAAATCGATCTCTTTTCTATATACATAGAATTTCTATATCAATAAATGGCAATTAAATCGTGGCATCGTCAATTCTCATTCCAGTTATAATGGATTGTATGAAGAGGAAAAAGAGATTCAACCGCAGAAAGGTGCTTCAACGAAGCTAGCCGCGAGCAATGAAGCAAGCTTTTCTAGCTTGCTCTCCACTCGTAAGAACTGCACCGCGAGCAGTCGTCGAGGAAAATAGGCTTTTCTCTCGACGAATGTTTCCGTCAGCCACGTGAATTCTATGTGTTATTCATCTTTGTGTTAAAGGAATGTACCATTCTAGAAACGTATATATATACATACGTAACATAGGCATGCACGAAAAGTTTTTATTTTTCGATATTGGTAATATTGCAGCATATCTATTAGACCGTATTATTGATAATATTATCTACTATTACTTCAAATTTCACGATAACTTGTAGTTCGCATATGGTAACAATTTTAACGAATACTTGTTTCTAATCGTTTCGTTTTTCTTGATGGCGAATAAATATTAAATTAAACAGCATAGAAAATACTGAGATTATCTCAATGATCTGTAAAACTGTTTTTTTTAATTCGACATTAATTAATTAATTGCTCTTTAAAAAGATCGCGAGATGATTAGATAAAAAATAATTCTAACCTCTTTTCATCAAAAATTACAATAAAATAAAATGTTCCCGAAAATGCAATTAAATTACTCTAAACTTACGCATAAAAAAAAAAAATTATCCTAAAAATGAAAAATATAATTAACAGAAATATAATAGAATCGTGTCATGAATAAAAAATGAAACAAATCATGAAAGTGTTTAATTAAGTTGAGAGACACAGGTCGATAGGCTCGTAACAAGCGTGCAATAAATGTTGACACGAAAAAGCGGATGAGTCACTGGAGGACCGTGGAGGGACCAGAATCGAGCACACACTTTAGACCACTAAACCAGCTTCTCGACCTCTCTCTCTTTCCCCCTTTTCTTTCTTTCTCACCGTCCTTCTCCATCTTTCGGCCGACAACCAGGTGAGGCAACTAAGAAACGAAAGGAATTCCTGGCCGCGCGACCTTGGTAGGTCGTTCGTATCCGAGTCGTTTACCTGGACCGATTTGCAAACGTTGAGGAGAGGCAAATGCTTCCATCGGTGGTGAACACGATTCACTTCTCCTCGAACGAAGTGTATCGAAGCGCGCATAGAAAAGATGGTAAATTTAATCCTTTGTATTCGATTCGATTTCTGTGCGAAGGATATTTGGTTCGCGATTCAGGTTTCGTCTTTCATTCCAATTTAATTCCAATGTTTATTACAATGTGCCCAGAAATATTTTTTTGTTCTGTTAAAAATAAATTATGCTAATTTGGATTAAATTTGTAATATGAATTGTCTTCAATCCAAAAGATCATCATTTTAAAAGAGAAGTATGTATTAAAAATCAATAACTCGTAATTTCTATGCACAATAAACGCTGATATAAGAGATGCAAAATTTCCGTTCGACCGATTCGATTAAAATGCTTACTTCTGCTAGAATGTTTCGCGACAGAATTGAATTTCAACGGGTTTGAATTTTCCAGACACGTGATATCCTCGATTTAATTATTTAATCCCATTGCTATTTATTATATACTGTTACTGTTAAAACATTTTACTTGGAATAAAAATTAAATTTTTTTTTCTACGATAATTATCCACGTCTAACGTTACGATTTTCAAGTTGAAAATTTTTAAAATTTATCATACACAAATAAATAAATAAAGAATGCTCTCGTGCAATTTAATTTGTTATTAACACACATATATATATAGATGTCGCATAAATATAGAATCTCAGAAAAAAAAAGCAATCCAGGAAAGAATCCATGCTGTCAAAGAACCCTTCGAGCCGGTTGAACAATTATCAAAAAATTATATGGAGCGTGTTAATGCATTGGCAACATGTAAACGACCGGTTACGCAAAATCCAATAGCCATGCTGGTTGAATCCACGCCGATGATATTAGCTTACCGGCATTCCTCTACCGTCTTTGAGGGTAAGCACACGCAACATGCTTCCTGCAACTATTTCAATCGATAAACCGCACTCGAGTGAAAATCTTGTGGAAAGTTGGTGCCGCGTTTCCGCTCGAAATCGTTCCCTCGATCACGCGGTTGGGATCGCTACGAAACCGAATTTCTATCGGATGCGCAAGATATTTTTCACGCGGTAAAATATGGCCAGAATATTTTATTTCTTGATTATAATTTTTAATTCTCTCTCTCTCTCTCTCTTTCTCTTTCTGTTATTTTCTGAGAGAAAGAAATGCGAATATAAAAAATGAATTAATTTAAATTTGATCTTCGTTCTTCTCAAAGTATATGTAATTATTCTTCAAAGAATAGTCGGACATTGGTTAATAAACTTTGATCTCTGTATCTTATATTTAATCATTTAATTAATCTTTATCTTTTATCTGATTAAAGAGTAAAAAGAAAAGTGAACTTTCACGTTATACAAAAATAATCGGATTAAGATAAAAAAAATTATTTATGGCAATAACATTTCATGAAAGTTTAATTAATTCGATATTTTATTTTCACGAATGAGATACTTCGAGTGCTTCGTTATACATTCTTTCTTTTCTTTTTAATCATAAAACATTTCTTTTTTAATCATAAAACTTTAATTTGAAAAATTCGATTCGATTTCTTTCCTCTTGAACCAGAAAGAACGTTCAAATTAATATAAATATCGCATCATTTTGAAACAGAAACACGATTGGAATGTAATTCTAATGTGGTTGATTTTACTAAATCAAAGATATAACGATAATTATATATATGTATTATACAGAATTCTGAGAATGGAATTAACATTCCGCGGATACGCCTTTGCTGGAAAGCTCATTTTTAATCGTTGTTCGATTATCCACAAGAAATATTGAATTTCCGTTTTTAGATACTGAGAAGCTTATTCTCGAGACAGATCCTAGATTCATTTATAATAAAACTTGGCTTTCCAGAGTTGAGAATATGTTTGCGCGGTGGTAATAATTTAAAACGTGGATGAAGGAAATTCTATTGCCTCTAAGACTACTTAAATATATGAAATATTTCTTACTTTTCTGCTATCTTTTGAAAATATGGAAATTCTAGATATAAATGGATACGTATCGAAACTTGAAATAAAATGTTATAATAAACGATCAATTTTAAATTGATAATACGTGATTAAAATGAAAAGATTAGAATGTTTTAAAAAATGAAGGAGTAAATTATTTATTATAATGGAATGTCGAATTTATCTTCTTTTATATACAGAAATGAAATATTTTAATTTTACCACTATCTATATCAATGTGTTATTATTAGTAACATCAAATTGCATGAGTGACTCACGAGAAACTCCTTAATACTGACGTTCTTTGAAATCAGCGTGGGTTTAATTTATTGCATTGCGATTTCCATGCTTGCGATACAGTAGATTATGCATTTAACACTTCGAAGATTTCTAAACATCTATTTATTTGTGCTAAAATGCGATTTAATTGCGAGATTGTATATAGAGAAAGGTGGAATAATTTTATTTCGTATTACAATCTCTAATTATTGAATTAAGATCACGTGCAAAAATTTTTTTTATTTGCAATACTATAATCAATATAATGAAATACTTAATATGTATAATAGATTTTATTTACATCTATATCGATGTAAAACATAAGACAATTATTGCACCTTTTTACACTTATATATGAGAAAGAGAAAGATAGAAAATTACTACAAGTCATTATAAATAAATCTCTTAATGGCAATCTAACGGTATAATAATAAAATACAATCATGCAACTTGTGAAACACAGACACACGATTGAACTGATATTTAAATTACGCGCCACCGCATTGCTAATTTTTTACGTTTTTATGCACAATAACGCAAGAAAGGCACATAACCTACAAGCAGATTCTTATGCAATAAATCAATATTTCTAATGTCTTATAGAAAAATGAACTTTTTCCTATCTCACTCACAAGAAATATTTTTTTTCCTTTCACATTTTCAACGAACCGGTCGCTGAAGCGAACGACATAGAAAAAAAAAAAGCTGCCAACAATTCTCAGAATATCTACCTCTTCATATAACTGATACTTTCCAATCCTAATCACATGACAATTAACCAATTATTACTATATATCCAAAAAATACTTAAAATTATATCAAATACTTTCAAATATTAAATCAATTAATATAAAAAAAAAATTTATTATACGAAATATTCAATTTTAAAAATCAAAAATTATTATAAAGTTACCTTAAGGTTAGAATTCTAAAGGTTTAAAATATTTAACTTTTCCTTGCTAAAAAGAACATTTGTTTTTTTTTTTTTTTTTCGTTTCTCGATCGAAATTGCAATTCCCTTTCGATCGAATATCGAAAGATAATCGAATTCTCGCAATTTACCTAGATAGGGGAAATCGAAGAAGCGTTTCACCGTCGCGATGAAAGTCGTCATCGTGCTGCCCGACTTCTCGTCGCCGACGTTCCCCGGCATATGGAGATCGAGGATTACGAAATCGAGCGTGGAAAGCGCGAAAACAGCGGTCGTTTCTCGGCAAGAAACGGGGGAAACGTTGGAAGAATGAGCCGGAATAGGGACGGAAGATCGTTGCTTCCTTCCGTAGCACGTCGCAAACGAGAATAGACTGCGGTCGCGGCAAGTTGAAAATAGCCGCGTGGAACGTAAATTTTGATCGCGCGCGCGCTTGTGTCGTAAGTCGCGCCGCTAAAGCGGGAAAGTGGGTGACTTACACAGCTCGCTCAGGGTCAAGAGTAAACGAAGAAGACGATGATACTGGGTTAGGCGAGTTCCGTGACGGAGGAACAGTGTTTAACTCTTTCGTTACGAACCTACGAGACTGTATTCTTTTTCGAACGAAAAAATATGGAATTCTTTGGCGAGTTTACGGGCCGTTTTTTTTTTAAGGAGAGGAATTTTTTTTGAAGTTTATGATTACCGTGTGATTCTTTTTATATCGAGGAGAGAAATTAAAATGACGGATTTCATACTTTTTAACTGTTGAGAACATGAAAATATTTTTTAACGAAATTAATATTATAATTTATTGAGATAGAAATGTAATTATTAACTATATATCTATTTATTTTTATCACATCACTTTAATTACAATTATTTATATACGCAAAATAAATAGACACTATAGGCCGTTGTTCTAATGTTGATATATAGAACGAGAGATGAATCGCGAGAGATGTGTCACGCGATTAGAAATAAAAATTGTTAGAATGGATTTGAAACATGATAGAAGCCAAATTTAGAGTGTTTTCTATTTCATATTTTCTTGGATAAAGTCTAATGAAACGAAGATGAAATGTTCTTCCGACAGAAAAAGTTTATATAGTATTGTGAATTTTTTTTGAAATATTTGAATTGAAGATACAGAAGTATTTTGAATGAAAATTTTTATAAATCATTATATCTATCTTTGAACAAAGATGGAATTAAAAATGACGATATCAAAGAAATCAAAATACTCGTTGTAAAATGTTTTATTATAATGACTGATAACAAATCAGTTATATTGTATTATTGTATTATAAAACTTGTATTGCTTATATCATTCATTTTATTTCATCAAAGATACCTATTGTGCCATTGTCATATAACTTTTGTTCTTTCATTTTATTTTTAATTATATATTTGATTAATAAAAATTGATGAAATGAAATTAATTAAAATAAAAATAATACAATAATACAATAAATAATTTTCATTATTATTCTGAATCTACATATTTGTATATCCTTGAGATTTTCATATGCAATATAATTTTTCATTTACTTACATTAATATATTAAATTAAATTTTCATTCGTGTTATTTTTATATATTTCATATTCACGAAAATGATTGAAAAGAAAAGATCCGTATGAATAGGCTACACAGTGAGATCAGCTCTTTTATTGTCACTTTTTATAGTAGATAGACATAAGATTACGTGATTCAAGTTGAATGTACATACGTTGAAGGTGACCATTTAATGCTCATTGCACTGGAGGACTTCTTATTGTAGGTATTGTAGATATACCGATGTTGCTTGATTAGAGATTTAAATAGATTGAATTTCTTATAAACATGAAGATAAAAATTATATATTTTACGATTTTATGATTAGATGACTAAGAATTTTAAATGAATTGCAGAATTGAATCGAAATCTCTTATCTTTATTCCATTATTAATAATTATTGTAAATATATATTTTTCAAATATGCAAATTCAAAATATAAATTAAATTTTTAAAAAACATAAAAATCTCATCTTTCTCTACCATTAAAATTCCACATTTCTTCAAGCTTTAAAATCTCAAAATAAAATAAACCATCTTGATTTTCAAAAAAATTCATTGAAGTAAATCTATTTCCATTTTCATGTTAAGAAAAAATTACTCGAGAAACAGATTACTTTGATGATCACACGCAGCCTGTGGGAAGTCCTCTAGATCGTTAAGGAGAAGCAGGAGAAAACGAACTGACCCGGAAGCTGGTGGCGCATCAAAGCAGAAGGAAGTGGTCGAGTATAATTTGCAAGAAAGCACCAAGTCTTGAATTGCATCGTAAAAGTAACTTGGTATAGGTGTACAGGTATCGACTTTCAAGGCAAAAGTAACACACAGACACATATACGCGTTATTTTCTCGAAGATTTTTCCTTTGCCTTGTGCACTTCATTGGAAAGCAATGAAAATCGAATTTCCATTCATATGGAAATATTTTTGAACGATAATATTGTTTTAAAATAACTTGAAAAGTTTGTGTTTGAAGAAATGTCTAATGCCTGCTGTTGCAATATTTATTTTGAATTTGAAATTTTATAGATTTGTGAAATTATGTTATTTAAATTTACATAGGTATAAATTTATTCCAAAACTTATACCACTTAAACTTTTTATTATTTTCTTATGATACGTATTTCGAAATAATATTTTTACATAAGATAAAGAAAGCAAACAGATTCGTATCCTGCTCATTGTATTTACTATTAATTTATCGAATATAATAAATATACATCGAACATTATTTATTGCCATGATAATAATGTTACATTTTACGTACAATTGTGATAATTTAATCGTTTCATATGTATGCTATTTATAAATCTCCATTTCTCCGTTTTATACTTAAGATGACTTAAGTACAAATTAAATTGAAAATCGATTTTTTAAATTATCTAGAATAGAATATTAAATATTCGTAAAATTAATAATAAATTTAGAAAATAATAATTAACAAAATTTTGAAAAAGAAAAAGAATAAAAACTTATTAAAAAATAATATATTAAAAAATATATTAATATATATATATATATATTAAAAAATTTAACTAAAAATAACATATGCATATTTTACATACATTATGGAAATTTTGCAATCGAAATTCTGTTTCTTGATTGAAGATTAAAATGAAATATTACTTGAACTATAAAATTTTTAAAATGTAAAAAAAAAAATATAAATTGCAATTTTAAAATTGATGTTTATCGAAAAATTTATTTGAAATTTATTTATATAGATATTATATCTTTACCAATAATTTATGATTGTTTTCTTTACAAATAACATATTTTAGAATATCGAAAGAGTATTGATTATTGCATTAAAGTCATTCGAATAAATAATTCCCTAATTACTTTAAGCACCGTTCTTACCTCCATTATTATCATCATGAAGAATATTTATTCTATTAACATTATTACTATTATGGTGTTCCATAAATCAAGTCGATTAAATAAACGATAAAATACTACCCTATTTTTAGAAAGAAAACAAATAAAATATTATGTAAAAAAAATATACAAAATGTTTCTAAAAAAGATCTGTTTAATGTGTTTCCTCTCGTATCAATTTGTATGATTTTCTATTCGCTCTATATGATTCGTATAAATTGTTATCAAAACTAATAATTTTTCTTGCACGTTTGTTAATTATTTATATATAACATTATTTATATAATACTGTTATTGTTTAAAAAATATTTTAATAGAGAATTATAAATATTATAAAATGATTAAGAAATATTGATAAAAAATATTTATCAAATATTATATATTTTAATTGATTAATGAAATTATCAATTATTAATGAAAAATTTTACTCAAAATAAATATACTTTGTTTAATTTTTGTTTATTTTTAACACGAATTTAATTATAAAATTCAAAAAACTGTTGTAAAACAAAAAATAATGTGAAATATTTATAATATTGAATTTAATAATGAAAATATCTAAATTAAACAAAAATTCCAATAGATAATATAATATTAAATCACAATCAACAAGAATCAGTATTTTTATATGATTACAAATAAAATATAGAATCTGATATAAAGATATTTTATTGGAAAATAAAAATACGTACATTTTTTTCTAACCATTTATATTCTTTAAAACTGTATTTTCTTATCATTCTACTATCTTATTTATTATTATATTAATCTTGTTTATATCATTACATTATATCATCTATTGCATTTTTCTTTATCACAAATATTGTTTTTTTTAAACAAAGTGTTAATTATATAAATTATTTATTTCTCATTTCTAGAATATAATAGAAAATGTAATAGGAAATATTAGTAGAAACTAATTATGATTTTATTTTTTTTATCAGCAATTGAAATTTTATATTTGAAATAATTTTAATAAACTTTGTAAAAATAATTATTCACTTGATTAATAATAAATAAATAAGTGAAATTTTTTGCATTAGTTTCTTACAAATATATATAATATGAATATACTTGATCTGATAATATTTATAATTCTTGATCTATAATTTTTTATTTTCTTATGTTTTTCAATTCGATATAATATATATTTATATGTTTATATAATTATTCTTGTATTTTATAAATAACTGTTATTTATTGTAATAAAATTTTGATATGATTTTTATTAAATATTTTATTGAATGAATATTTTACGTTATCGGCTTTAACACCAATCTAGTATTCTTTTATGAAAAGAAATTTCAAATTTAGTACTTCCATGCATAAATTCCACTTCCGACTGTGTGGCACACTTTCCGCACTAAGTTTCATATCTACACTTATTATAAAATACGCCCACGTTTTGATAATATGCAAAGGAGAGGTGTTGCAATGATAAGGTTTGCATTATCAGTGTTTATTGATTGTAATTAAACCTCACGCGTAATCTAATCTAAATATATATAATATATTCGCATTAATATACAACGACCCAGTTTTTAATAAATTTTTAAGAAAAAATTCTAATTTAATGATGTTTCAAATAAAAAATTGTTTTAAAATAAAATAGCATATCTTATTAAAAATTAAATATTTTCAAAAAATATTTGAAAAAATTTTCATTATACATGATATTTTGAATAAAATATTTAAATTTATTATAATTTTTGTAATAAAATTATAAATATCTATTTTTAAATTGATTATAGTTATAATTTTTTTTATATTGTAAAAAAATGTTTATCGAAATAAATTCCATAATCTCAATAATATTCAATGCCAGGAAAATATAAAAATGAAAAAAGTTTTTTTATCTTTCAATGAGTATTTCGTACGACAATTAACGTAATCTTGTAATTATACGAAAATTATCGTAAATGTTTAAAAATAATTTATATTGCATAAAAAAAAGAAATCTTATCGTAAACCATTGGCATTAAAAATTATAGTATTTTACTATTGATTTTATTAAATATATTATAATATTTTTAAATATTAACAAAGCAATTTTCATGTATTTTCCTATATATATTAAAATAAAATATTTTTTATAACAAAACACTTCTTAAGATGCGTAAAAAAAATTTAAGCTATAAACAAATATGGTGGACAATCGAAAGAATATGTCGATAATGTCTGTGGAACTGCATAAGCACTTTGATTCGAACAGCCATCGGTGAAAATTTTCATGACCTCGGATAACTTGAAAACGGATGCCGTAGTTCAAGCTAATATACGTTACTTTTGCTAAATAGCGCAAACCGCAAGAATTATGGTGGCTTTTAAATTACAAAAGGCTCTCGCAACAACATTCCTCACCGATAATTACGTTGGCACATTACGATTTCTTATTACAAAAGTTCTATTATTTGCATCTTCATGAATTGCATGAAAAAATTTTTTCTTTCTAACGAAATATAATTAAGAATATATTAATATTTGGACACCGCCCTATTTTTGAATTTGTATATAAAATTATTTAAATTTGAAATAAAAGATTTATTATGACTTTTAGATACACGAAGAATTTTTTTATTATATTGAAAAAATTATAATTAAATGTTTAAAATGTAATTATCAAATAAAAATTGTAAACTGCAAAGTATGAAATTTTTCTTTTTTTACAAAATATTTTATACAAAATATATAGTTTTTCATGATATCCGAATATTAATATATTACAAAAAAAAAAAAAAAAAAAAAAATGTAAAATCTAAATTCTTTAAAAAAAATGCTATTATAAAGAAGAAAGATCATTGTTATTTAAGAAAAGATACTTTATGTATCTATTTATAAATTGTATATATAAATATATGAATAGTTTATATTTTCATGTGTTATAAATAATATGATATTTATATATAAAAAGATTATAATAAATAATTTTTAGATACAATGAAATAAATTCAGAAATAATATGATATTTGAATGTTAATTATTATATTAATATATATTTCCATTTTATAAATTCTAACGCGCTTTCGTTATACTAATTAATCCGATTCAAAATCCTCGTATACGTAACGTTTACGAATCGTAAGAAATGGATACACGCAATACTGCGAAAATACACTGTCATCGATCAGTAAACCTGTATATGTATTGGCTGAGAAAATGATAAACATTCCTTGTTCCCAACAATCTAAACGATCCAATACGTGTATGATTAAAAATTCCTTCTAAATCACTATTTTCTTCTAACCTTACGCGGATGAAATTCAATAATGACGGCATGTCTCCGTACGTTACCCAAACTGGAAATTGCGAATCGACTGTAAGCGATATTTACATCATCAATATAAACTGATGGAAACTGATAGATATGCAAGCCAAAAAAAATCACAATAAAAGTTGCATGCACTATTGAGTTCTGTAAGAATTTAATGTAATGCATATTACATCGAAAAATCATTACATCAATCACGTTTATATCATAGACATATAAAACATCCATGAAGCGATTGTGAAACGCCCACGCATTGAAACACGCGCTCGACCACCGATCAGAACTTCTGTAAGGTTACGTTTGGAAATGCGAAACAAGAGAAAATTTGGTTCGATTCGTTTAAAAAAGGAAATCGTGCAAAAAGATTTACCTCCTCGAGAGATGTGATTGTCTGTCTGCATTGTGGCATCCGCGAGACGAAGGTAGACGTGGTGGGTGAATTATAATCCTCCCTCGTCTCCTCGACGAACTCGCTTACGGCGATTAGGCCCGGCATTTTTTCTCTCTTTCCACCTATATTGGCCGAAATGATGGAAACCCCCAAAATTTTTTTCACCGGTCTAACACTTAGTGCCGTTACACTCACTTCACTCTAACACTACGCACTTCACCGTTTCTCCCGTGTGCACCATAAATTCCGCGGGAGGGCTGTCACCTTCTGTCTCCTCCCAATGCCGTTTCCCGTGACGCACGGTAAACGTCGTCCCGGTGCGACGAACGGACCCAGAGAGGAGCGTCGACGGGAGGGGGGAAGGACACAAAGAGAAAGAGAAGGAAGGGGGTTGAAAAGAGAAAGAGAGAGAAAGAAACTTCAAGCACACGGTCTGTCTTCTCTACCAGCGAGAGACACTTGCGCGACACGATTATTTCTTTAACATTTTGGTCGCTCGAAGTTTCCCGCAATGACTGCGAGGAAACATATTTCACACCTTTCCTATCTTCGCGCGGCTCACGCTGCATACACACTTTTACGCGCGTACGCGGCTGCGTCCTATAAAAATCTCTTTACACCTACTCGTCACTCGATCTAAAATCAACCTGATCGGTGCCGAAACGTTTTCGTTCACGGTCAAAGTTTTACTGAGGCGGCGCTGTATACACTTATACCTTCACCATTAAATTTATGGTTATATAGAAAGTCATTCGCATTAAATTCGATAGTGCTGCTATCTTACGATTTTATTGCAATTCATATTTTTGCTTATGAATGTTGCAATATACATGCATATTTACTTACATTTAGATTAATAGATACATTTAGATATAAAATACATAATCGTGAAATATAAATTTATATTTCTTACTTTATCTATTTATAATTAAAAATTTTCTTAATTATGAAACTTATTAACAATTAAAAATACATATTAAAAAATAATAGATAACAATTAAAAAAATAATAGCACATTGATATTTATATTATTATATATCTTGTGATATTTATATTATTTGTTATCATTAAATTATTTAAGATCTCTAAAATTAACTTATAATAATAACTATAGTAGTAGAATAAATAAAATTTGAATATAAATGTACGATTTTTTAATTTTTATTATAGAAATAGAGAAATTAGAGAACAAGAGTTTCTTGTAACTTAAGTTGTTTTTTGCTTTTTGCTTTGACTTGGGCAGCAATGCGATCTAAATCTCTACGGCCTTGACTGGTAAGTTTACGTCCACCAACTGGAGATTTTTCAATGAGTTTGAGTTGTTCCAAACTCTGTAGAGCTTTGCGAGCAACACCACCTGCCGATCGACAGAAATGGCTAGGATGAGTACCATTACGTTTGCGTCCTCCAAAAATTTTTGTTACTGCTCCAACACCAATTGGACTTCGAATATAAATATGACGAACTAAAGCAGCACATCTAATATAATACCAATCTGGATCATATGGAGCAAGTTCCTTGAATCGTGCAGATTTTACAATATCTACCCATTCTGGAACTCGCATTTTACCTGTCCTAAAATTTCCAATAAATTAAATAGTTAGATATTTAAAAAAATTGAGAATAGATATTTCGTTATTTATTCACAACACTTTTTGAAATGAAAACTTTTTTGAGGTTATGTATCCGGTAGTATAAAAACAATTGCTCACTTTTTCAAGAACGCGGCAAAAGCTTTTACGAATTTGTGTTGATCAACGTCCTTAAGCGTTACGGAAGGCATCTGAAAGAAAAATTATAAATAAATTTAAAATTAATATTGCAAATATTGTACACTTAAAACACACGTGTATTAGAATAACAAATATAACGAAATTCAATTAAAATGCATCGTGCATGTAAAAATATGTATACATATTGTATAAACTATATTAACTATTTTAAATCATAATTTGTACTATCTTTTTTCTAAAATAATATGCTAAAATAGAAAAACTAACTAAAGTACACACCTTTCTTCGAAAGCTAGCCGGAAAGAGATTGTTAAAGATGGTGCTAGAAGCAAACTACAAAATGGCTGTACTAACAGGAAACGACCAAAAAATTTTAATACATAGAAATGTATCTTAGCTAAATTATATTTATCATTTATTTATAATTATATGGAATTTAAGTATTTATTTATAAATGTAATCCTGATTTAAAATTTATAAAGTTTATTATTTTTTATTGTTACATAATATAACAAAAAATAAATTATAAATTAATTTTATTTTTATACATGAAAATACTGCATTCATTTTTCATTTCATGTATGTATATATATATATATATATATATGATGTCATATGTTATATATGATATTACATATACATTAGTAAAAGATAGACTTAGTATCTAATCAAGATAATACAATTAAGAAAATGATTTTTGTTTTTATCGTTCAGTTATTTTAATATTAACAAGCATCAAGTTCTTACAGTGCTATTAATTGTGATGTGAGGATATGTTATTTTAGGCATAAATAACATAATCGTTTATATTTTGAATATGTTGAAGAAATTGTGTCAACAATACCTAAATTTTTCAGTTGTTAAAAATAATTTAATTATTATGAATTCTTGTGTTAAATGTGCACCGCTAACAGAACCAATCCCGTTTTCAAAAGATTTTTTGTTTCGTCAAGTAAGTCAATAACTGCGCAAGTAACGTTCTAACACCTGTGTATGTATTTGTTCATGTATTTCATTATCACAATTATACTGACATCTAGCGATTTATTACATAAATATTTTTAAGAAATCAATTTTTATTGCGTATTTTTTTCTTTTTATTTAATTAATTTATAATTTATATAAATCATATAATATTAATGATAATATTATACATTATATCAAATTTATTATATTCATATTTTATTTTGATATAAAAATATATGTATATAAGTAATATTTTTATAATATTAATAATATTTTTAATGATATTGGAAAATTAGAATATTTTTTAATATAAAAAAAAAAATAAGATAGAATATTCAACTATCAATCAACTATAATTTATCAAATACATTAGATTATTTATCTGGAAATTATTAGACATTCAGTTAATATTGCATTTAATATTTCGTCGTAAAAAATTAGAAAATTAATGTATTTTGGTCTTGTCAATAATTTAATATAATATCAAAACATGTATATTATTATAAACAATTATACTTTATTAATTTAATAATAACATTATTTACTAATTCTTAATTAATTTAATTTTATTGTGATAAACAATATTTTTGCTAATGACATAAAAATCTTTTTAATTTTTTTTTTTTTAACAAATTTTAATTAAAATTCTTAGATGTTCGATCCTACATCCTGCACATATACTTATCTGTTGGCCGATATCAACGATAAAACAGCGATTTTAATTGATCCGGTCATTGAATGGGCAGAACGAGATAAAACTATTATTGAGGAATTGGGATTAACATTAAAATATGCTAGTAAGTTGAGAATATAATTACGTTTGTGCAGAAATCATTCATTTGCTGTTATTTGAAATTCGTAGGAAATAGGATGATTTTTTTTCCTAAAAAAATAAAATGAATCTGTGGAATATATTTTTTCAAGCGAAAAAAATTTTATTTTCAAAAAAAAAATTATTCGAAGGAATATATTTTCACCTAGAATAAAATTTAATCTTTTTAAATTTTTGTTATCATAAATTATTCTGTTCTTACGATACATGTTTAAGATAAAACTTATTTTTATTTTTGAAAATAACAATTATCTAAATGTTTATAAAACCTGTTAAATGATGTGTTAACCTAATATTATATATTTTTAATTTTCAATATATATATATCATTTATTCAAAAATGATATAAATGATATTTTCGAACTAATTGCATTTGATTGCCATGTAAATGATTATATTAGCTTTTAATTAATCATTGTGATATGCTCTTTTGAATTATATCCATATATGAATTTACATTTATTTGGTGTGAATGTGTACTAATATTAGAGGATCGTAATGAAATTTAATCAGTTGAAGTTTAATCAAACATTATCAAATAAATCATATGTTTTCATTTTAAAAATGATTTCTCATATGTTTAATGAAAAAAAATATTTATAATTGAGAAATTCGATGGAAAATGAGTACATGTAGAATATTTTCAATAAATAAAAATTTCTTTATATTTAAAACAAATAAAAAAATATATGAAAAGAAGATTAGATAATAATTTTTCATATCAATTATTATTTCATATTATTTTCTTTTTTTTTTTTTAATATATTTCAAATTAATGTGTCATATCAAAACCGCGTTGATATATCAAAAGAAACAATAAATTAATAATTAAATCTATTTAATATAAGATATGATAAAAAATGACAAACAATATAAATTCTTGAAATTAAAATTTAATATTAGTTTTTATCACCTTATTAAATTCAATTATTATTAGTTAAAATAATACAGTGTAATATAGAATAATATCTTAAGAAATTATTTTTTTAAAAATTATTTTTTTATAAGTTTATAATATTATAGTACAATATATATTTTTCATTAGACATCTCAACTTTTAACATTACAACTTCTACATTTCTTCTGAAGTTATTAAATTATTCTCAACAAGATTTTCATTTTATTTTGTAAAAAAGCATACTCTATTTTAAAGTTTGTTTTAATAAATTTTAATAAAAGATAACAGCATGCAACAGAATTTATATTATTATTTGTCAATTCAAATAATTACAATTCAGTGTTACATTTTTTTAAAAAAAATTACTTTTTCTAAAACTTATTTTACTGTAAATTTACAATATTATGAAATATGATTATTTTCCACCGAATTTGGCAATCTTATACTTTAAAGCTAAATTTCTTCCAAAATCTATCTTAACTTTATCATGATTTTTAATTTATCTACATCGATTAAATTATTTTCAATTTAATCACGATTTTCAGTATAACTTTGTATACATAGAAAAAAGCGCAAATAGTATCAAATCTTATTTGTAATGTTAAAGCTATGCACATAAATATATTATTCAGTGGATTCGTTTTAACTACATTGAACAAACAACTAAATTAATTATCAATTATTTCAATCTGATTACATAAAAGAAATATAAATTAAAGAGCACGATGAAACTGTAGACAATACCGATTTAATGTACCGCGTTGATATATCATTTCATACAATAGGGTCAAAAATGTTCTCGTCGATTAAAACTTCTTAACTGGAGTCTATTGAGCGCGAACACATCGATAATTCAATAATTTAATGAAGTGCAAGTATTATTAAGGAAACCGTGCGCTTAATTGTTCAAATTGCCACTCGAAGTCTTCCATTCGAAGTAAAGCGTAAAAGTCCACTTGAAAACATTAATTATATGGCTATCGGCTTATTGAAAAAAAATCAAAGCGTAATTTATACACATACAAGTTATTTCATGTAATTGGGCAAAGCTATATGTATTTTTGATAAAAATTTGAAGTAAAAAAAAGGAAAGCTTAAAAGAGAGAAATTAAATGATATTGTTATGTTACTCTTATGTATTAATGGATATTTATTTGATATAAAAAAACAATTTAAAAAGTTAAATTAAATGATATGTTTTTCCTGTTTTAAATTGTTTTTATGTATTGTATACTGGAGTTTTATTGATATAATTGTACAGCGCAATTGTATTCAATGGTTTTATTTAATGGAATTTTTGCATGAAATCATTACCATTNAATTTAGAAAGTTAAATTAAATGATATGTTTTTCCTGTTTTAAATTGTTTTTATGTATTGTATATTGGAGTTTTATTGATATAATTGTACAGCGCAATTGTATTCAATGGTTTTATTTAATGGAATTTTTGCATGAAATCATTACCATTTTTTATCATAAAAGCAGTTACATATTAGATGGGATTAGATGAAAATTAAACGAGAAACTGAATAACTTATGAAATATTTTAAAATTTAATAGAAATATAATAAATACTTTTTATCTTTACAATCCTTTTCACGCTTCCAAATAATTTTTGAAGTATAAAATATTCAGAAAATATTGTTCAAAATATTCAACGTATTGTTCAAATATTTCTTACATATTTCTAACATATTAATTAATAATTGGAATTAAAATATAATATTATATATACGTTGAATAAAAAGATAATTTTAAATGCGATGATCATAGCGAACATATCTTCAATCCAACGATTATGATAACCTTTATTTAAATAATTTGTAAATATCTTGTAATTATGTATCAACGGATTATCATGGAAGTAATTCAATTTTACTCTTATAGATAATTAAATTTTCTAATCGGACGAGAGACTTAGTGCTAATTTAATTAATCGTTGTTTATAAACATGATACAACCGTTATGAAGTGAAAACAGAGTCGTTATGATAATAAAGTGGTCAGTGATATCTATGTTTTATTAAGAAAGTTAAAATATCGTATTATTTTATTTACATGTATATATCTTATTACATGTAAATCGATTTATGATAAAATAAAATCGATTTACGAAAAAATTATTTAGAAGAAGACAATGTATAAAAATAATTTATGAAAATGCATATGGTTTAAAAATTTTTTTGACGAGAAAATATAAATTTTTAAGTTTCCTTTTATAAAGAATTATCTGAATGTATTAAAATTTAATCAATTTATTTAAATTCAGTTAACTAAAAATAAATATTAATATAAAAATTAAAAACATATACAATACAGCTTAATTATATAAAACATTATATTACGTAATGTATACACTTCTGTTCAAAAGTATGACGACATTCATCATTCTCAATCATATTTCGCTTTGAAAATTATGCTTATGAATGATCGCTTATTTTTTTTTTTTTATATATATTTTAATATGCTTTAAATATTCTAATTATATCAATGTATATAATTAAATTATTTAAATATTTATTAGATGCTTATCTATGATGCATCTTCATTGTACATAATTTCATTTTTACATCTCCAATCCGCTTTTCAGGCTTGATTCTCCTCATTGCGCGATGTCTCATATGTCTGCTGCCATATATGCTTCTGAGTTTTCTTTGTTTATTATCCAAATTTCCAATGATAAAATAATAAGATGAATGTATATATAAATGAAAAAAAAAATATATTTATTATTCATGGCATAGGTAAGATATTTTATGGATTATTTATAGAATATAATATACTTACGTGATAAAAACAAAATATATGAAGTTTAAAGAAATTCATTAATTATTTCATAACTTCTTCCAGATATTATTATAATCAAGCAAATGAAGACCATAAACGAAAAATTTATTTAATTTTATAAGTCTAAGATTCCACTATATAATAATTTTATTTTACAGACATACATATATATATATTATCTGTATATATATATATATATATATATATATATATATATACAGATAAATAATCATTTATTATAAAAATTCGAAAACGTGACATTATTAAATCTTCCAACTGTCCTCATGCTTTTGAACGAGATTTTTACATAAAAATAAATATTTTCTTATTACGTGCCATTTTTTTTCATTATGTAACTTTCTTCTCGCATTTTACAAAAAGCGCGTGTCACGATTTAATTGAAAAACTTAATCGAAATAATTCTCTCTCGTTCTCATTTATGTTATGTATTATTAACTGTTACGAATATATTAATGAAAATATCTAAAAGCTTTGAATGCGAGAAGTGAACCCTATTGAGTAAAATTTTAATATTAAAGTGAATTTTGAGAAGGATGGCCGCCGGCCAATGAAAAGCATTTGTGATGACCGATAACCTCTCCCCGTATGGGTAAATACCTTTTGCAGTAAATACGCATATGCACGCTGATCATATCACCGGAACAGGAAGGCTCAAGTGTTTGTTACCTGGTTGCCAGTCAATGATATCACGTAGCAGCGGCGCTAAGGCTGATATACTCTTGAATCCGGATGACCAAATATGCTTCGGCAGGCATAATTTACAGGTGCTTCCTACACCCGGACATACCGAAGGTCAGATATTTTTTTCTTTCTTTTTTTTTTTTTCATTATATTAGAAGTACTTACTCACTTAAGAATGTGTTATACAGAGTGTTGATATATTCGTGGAGCAAGTTTGAAGAGTCTTTTCTAAGAATCTAAAACAAAAATAAAAATTGGTTAGTAAAAATATCAATTGAAATGTATTTATTATAAATTATAAGCAATTTAGACTTGCGTTGAATAAGAGGAAAGAGAGCGAAATAAAACGTTCTTACTCTCTTTCCATCATATGAATATATTAACACGTTGTACATACACTGTTGTTTATAAATATACCTGATCCTTTTGATTTATTATAATAATGTGATATGTATAATAATAACAATGATACATTAATGAAATATTAATAAACAATATAAATTAATGATGAACTTATAATTGAAAATAATAATTAGATATATTATCATTTCATAGAATTAATATTTTGTAATCAATTTATTAATTAAATTAATTATAGGTAATTATTTTATCTATATTGAAGTATATTAATTAATTTAGTACACGAAAAATTTGTTTTTGATATTATATTATTACATTTTTAATAATAAATATAATATAAAATATAAATATTTATTAGAAGAAATAGATATCTTTTTATTGAATAAATATATTTATTTATTATTATTAATTTATTATGTTTTTTTTATTTTTTGTTATTCTTAACATATAGATAAAATATTTGTTTATATTTTGATATTTTGGCAACATTATTTTATTTTTTTAATGTTACAATATGATGCATTATTGCCATTTTCTACTATGCTACTATTGTATATTTCATTTGTAACAATGTAATATTTTATATTGGTGATGTATGAGTTTGTTTTTACTTTATTTGTGTTTATTTGTGTCTTCCTATTTTTATCTAGTTTTTTTATAGTTTTATTACATTTAAAATATTGAACTACATCAGAAATGATAAAAAAACAGGAACTGATCGATAAAACTTATATCATTACATTTATATTTATTAAATCTTACATTTTAATATTTTACATTTTAAAACATCAAATTTTCAATGAATTTGTTTTTCAGTATAATACCATGTAAGCTTATAATCGATAAATTAATATTTTAATAGGTTGTGTTACTTATGTCTGCTACGAACAAGGCATTGCATTTACTGGCGATGCACTTTTAATACGTGGATGTGGACGAACAGATTTCCAGGTTTGTATAAAAGTTTTTTTTAAAATAAATTTAAACTTGGAAAAAATATTGCAAAGATTTTATTGGAAATAAATATAAAAATATATAGAAATATTCTTTATTCTATTTAATTAATTTTTTCGATTAATTATTTTAAAATGATTTGTAAATAAAAAAAAATTTAGAGAAATATTTTAAATTTTTTCTTCGAATTTTTTTTTCGAATTTTATAATTTCGAAGAAAAATTTTATTTGTGAAACTAATATTTTACGCGAATCTATTTATTATGTTTTTATAGATTTTATTTTATAATTACTAAATATATATTTATATTCAATATATTTCATTGACGCAATCGTGAAGAACGTTATAAACGTTTTAAATATCGTATTTTACGGAACATTTAATTTATGAACCGCAAGGGATGGTAGAGAGCGTTCAATCTTAAAATCTGGCGACGATGGATACTTCATACGGAAAGTGCTGACGTAAAATTATGTATGTTCAATATTGTATGTGATAACTTCTGCGTATTATGCATCATTTATTTAGAAGCTAATAATTTTAAAAGTGTCACATCATTATTTATTTAAATAAAATATTATATTTTTGTATTATTTTTTGTATTATTTTCATTTTATAGATTTATTTATATTATATTAATCGATGATATTTAATTAAATTTTCAAAAATATAGATTAAAATATAACAGCAGTTTTTTAGATTAAATTGCACTTCATTAATTTATAAATTCCAATTATTTCAAATGAATTTGATTAATTATTGATTTTTTAAATTTATAAAAATATTATATTTTTTAATAAATGAATAGAATGACTAAAGTGAAAAGCTAAAATATTCACAGATGCACCCAATCTTGCCAATAATAAATGTACATACCATTATTACAGAGAAAATAAAATAATTATGAAATGTCTCCCTAAACAAACTTCTTTCTGGAATTTGTAATTATTATAATTAAAATTTTTATTTCCTTTCTTATTATTTGTATTTCTTAATATGAATTTTTTAGATTAATAGACAGATTAAATTTTTTCCATATAAAAATTTGAATAAAAAATGAATATAAACGGAACGTTTAATCATTTCTCAATCTATTATTAATTTATTATTATATTACTGTTTCTAATATAATTTAAAATTTAATTAATTTTTAATATAATTTAAAAATAAATTAATTTTTATTATTTTTATTTATTATAGGGTGGATCATCAGAGATTTTGTATAAATCAATTCATACAAAAATCTTTACATTGCCACAAAATTTTAAGCTATATCCAGCCCATGATTATTGTGGCAGAACGGTAACTACAGTGGCTGAGGAGAAGATTCTTAATCCGAGATTATCTAAATCACTAAATGAATTTGTGAACATAATGAATAATCTTAATCTGTCTTATCCAAAAATGATAGGTATGTTAATTCATTTACGTATTGTATATTTAAAACGTTATATAATTTTCAAAGTTTTATTTGAAAATCATGACAAAGGTTGATATTTTTGTAACTATTACTACTTTTTAAACTTTTATAAGCATAAAATTTTGTTTACCCTTTTAGATAAAGCTTTACCGGCTAATAAAGTTTGCGGATTATATGAAGTTCACGAGGAACAGAAACCATGAAGAGATGAACTCTTCTGTGGTATTTTTATGTTCATCGATCGATCGATGTTAATTCAATTTTGTTGTTTTATGTAAAATAATAGTTTATAATAAAAGGAATTTAATTATATAATAAACATAAAAAAAAATTTAAGAAAAGTGCGCGTATATTATTCTTAATTGATACTCTTGCTTTTAATTTTTAAATTCGTATTATTATTAAGATTAAAATTTGAAATTACATTGCGAAATACGAAGTTTTTACAGGATTTTTTTATTTTCATTAAACATTTATCCTATTTTCTAAATAATTATGTTAAATTTAAAAAGCTAATTAAATTTACTATATACAGATACAGAATATTTTGTATTCATTGTTGGGATATTTAGATCTCTGTATCAGCCAATATAATGCATTTATTTTTCTGAACTGAATGTAATATTCTTCTATAAACATATATCTTTCGTATAATAAAGAGGATTTTATATTAACATAAGTAAATGCGCTGAATTAGCCTCTACAAAAGCGGAAATCATTGAATCAAAAAAGTAGTTCGTAATAGTTCCAAATTTCGCCGTTAATTTCACGGTGTCCCCTAACCTCAAACATCATTCGAAGAACTGAATTTGTGAAGTACGCGAAACGAAATGTAAGACGGTAATAGAGATGGAGGTTGGTGTAATCGGGTAGTTTAAACGGGCTGTCTTGTCGAAACTCGGGATGAAGAGACCCCCATGGTGTGCCGCTGGTTTCTACTGCATAGCTGAGGGTTGAAATCGATACCGTTTCCAGGGTAACCAGTGGGTACGGTGGCCGACACACGGGCAAAGGTATGGGCCAAGGCTATCTGCTCGTGCGTTTTCATGCTTTCCTGAAAAAAAGAAAGAGATGAAGGTATGTATAAAAGAAGAGACAGTGAGGTTAGGGGCGCGGGGAAGAAGAAAAACAGATGAAACCACGCGGAATGTGTAATTTCCCTGGGTCCGGTGGCTTAGACGAAAAATAGAAAAGTCAGACTAGGGTATGCGGTTGTTAACAAAACGAAATGCTCAGAGACTTTTGATAAGATATATGTATACGTTTCTCTAAACCGTAAAAAAATGAGAACCGAAACTAAGCGAATGTAATGATACAGTCTCAGGTAATTTGTCAAGCTTAAAAAGTTTTTAATATAATATGCTGCTCACGATATTGCATTGTATACCGTTTGATTTCGTTCCTCTCTCTCCTCAACCCTTCTCTGTCTCGTCTTGATTACGTATTACAGCATGGTTAAGTATTAGAGGCGAATGTAAATGATGTCATAGCGCGGAATATTATTCTTCTTATATTCATACCGTTATTATCGATGTGTAATGGTGACTATGATAGATAAGTACATCTATAAATCGTTGTTTCGATCGATAATGTTTTCTTTCGATCGTATATGAATATATGCTATATGTTGTCAGGTTTATTTTATTTTATTTTTTGTTGGAAATCGAAACATTCGAAAGTCAGTTGATTGCGACGAATCACGCGCCTAACTTTGTCATCGATTGGTATTAGGCTTTTTATACGTATGTTCTATACGTATGATATTTTGGTTGCCTATATCAAATGCGTGAAACCTTTGAAATATAAATTAAATTTATCATTTAATTGAATATTTATACAATTATGCGTTGTTAATCATGTTTCGATTCAGAATGATAATCACATACGATTCGATTAACATTTATTACATATGTTGCAAAGCAATGATTATATAGATAATATTAAATGTTTTCATTTTAGAATATTATTAATCATATAAAATTATCTTCATTATAATATAAATAATTCGATTTGTTATTTTAATTTTCATTCTATTTGCTATTTTTTTCCCGATGGTTTTTGAATGATTCTTAACAATATTTTCAATAGAAAAAAGTAAAGAAATAAATAATCTGACATATTGATCGAAACAATGATTTGATTACAATAAATAATACTTATATTTAATTTTTTTTATATTTTTATGAAAATATTAAATTATAATATAATATAACATATAAATTTAATTAATTAAAATTTATTTAAATATTTAATTAAATTATTTAAATAAAATTTATTTAAATACAAATAGTTCAAATTGTTTATCTTAAATGTAATCTATATAATTAATTTAGATAAAGAATTTCCTATATTTAATATATATATAAATTTTAATTTTTATTTATATGTTTTAAATTATTTTTTTATATAAAAGCTATTTTATTGATTAATACTAACAGTTTGAATAGAATAGCCGTCAAATGTTTTGTTGAAAGTAACATTTCCGCCGGAAAATCTGTCAAAAGTTGACAATTACATAGTACGATGAAGTATATCATTTAAAATCACGATATTCCCGCCACATTATCGACTGACCATTGCGCGCATGTGAACGCACCCTCCGGCGCGGTCATCTAGTGACAGCTTTTGATTGGTCGAATCGTTTCAGCGGCACCGGCGCCGCGCTTCACCTCCATCTTGATTTCTCGTAAAGCGACCCACCCAGCAGCAGTGTCACAGTAGTACGCTGTGCTCTCGTATACGGCGGGTGAGTGGTGTCTTGCATATAGCAATTTGTTCTGCAACGTTTCTGGCGTTTGTTAGTCAGTGCATCGTCATTTCTTCGTAGAAGATCGAACTAAGCCAGGAATCATTACGAGAGGAATCCAAACGACACATCGTGCAGGAGTTTTACGAACAGTCAATCAAGGAAGAAAGATGAAGGGGATGCTGGTGCCCGCACTGCTGGGCGTCTTGATGGTCTGCCGGGTTCAAGTAAGTACCGTTTCGATTCAAAAGAGAAAAACAGAAATAACACGTCAGACATGTAACCATCGCGAATCGATCGTCTCGGACAATTTCTTCTCGACTAGTTTCGATGACAATTTTTATTTTTTTACCCTCTCGGCGAACAAGCGGCAAATGTCACGCGCAACGCGCATCACGATCGATGTAGTGACCACAGTGTACTTGTTTCGTGAAATTTCTCTTAAATGCTTGCCAATTAAGCATCGTGTGCTACCTGTCAAACGGTTTACAGGGCTCGATCGATGCACTGTGATGCGTTCATTTAGAGTGCATTATACTGTGCGGCTGTAACGATCGACAACTTACGTACACGTACATTCTCGACAAGAATGTTTGCTTTCGTTCGAGGACTACACGATCAACCGCCTACTAGACTCCAACGCTCTTTCCATGCGACCGAGCGGCATTAATCGAATCTGACGTTATATATCACACAATATCCTGTCCTCGCTACTTGGCTGGCTATTTTAATCGTTAATGTCATGTATCGTAATACGATTATATCAATTGCTCTTTTTTATTGCTTCACATCACAATCATAGATTCTTGATCAGAAATTAGGATTTAAGATTTTCACTAAATTTTTAATCATTAATAGTATATCACAATAACTATCTTTTTTATCAATTCATTACTACAGATTCTGGATTAAAAATTGTTTTTTGAAGTATAGATTCTCATAAATTTTAATCATTAATGTCATATACTATGATATGACGATATTAATTAATCTTTTTTTTTATTGAAAAGAACACGAGTCTTTATTAGAAATTAGATTTCTTAATGTATATGTTTTCTAGAGAATTTTAAAAATTGTGTAATTATCATTCTATCATATTATAATTATGTCGTGATTCTCGTTGCAATCGAAAAAATATCGATAAAAGGAAGGAATCAATTATAAATCTGCGATTAATTGTTACATCTAAAATTTTTGTCAAATTTCTTTACGTAACATTCGAGGATAAAGTTGAATCAAAATTGTCGTTCGCAAAGTGTTAACGGTGTTCCAGCGATGCCGTACAAGTTTCGGTGTGTTCTTTTTGTCGGGAAAAAAAGAAGCACGGTCCTTAGGAAGCGCTCGCTTTTAAAACGTTTCAAAGCACACCTATCCCGGGGGAGTAACCTTGTGTATGCGCAAATTATCACGCATGAACGAACATAGGCAAAACTCCGGAGGCACAGACAAAGCAAAGAGATTGCAAATACGTAAGTCGCAAAACGGATTTGCGAACGATTTTCTCGTTAACGTTAATTCCGTGTGACAGTTCAATTTACGTGCTCGTTTCTCCCATTATACCACGAAATAGAATCGCGTCTAATAGATGGAAAAGTTCGTTCTGGGAAGGTGCACCACCATTTGGGCATAGAATATGAAATAAGAAAGATCGTCGACTCGACTTTATTGTGCTTATTCTTTTTTTTTTTTAATTTTAATTTGTCCAAGAACCAATATTGACATTTTGTTTGTTGACAATTTTTTTTAATTAATTTATTTTATCGAATTTTTAATATAGAAAATAAAATAATCTTTATTTCAACTTTTGAGCCAAAAAAATTTGACTTGATTTACGTTTTTACCTCAATACATTCATTCATTTCATTCTTTTCATTTTATTATAATTTTACACTTATGTATTCTGTTTTTTATAATTTCTATCTTATTCTATTTCATTCCATTCTATTCTATCTCTGTTTTTAATCAATTGCCATATAAAATAATTTAAATTATAAATCCATTTTGGATTATAAAATTATTAAAAATGAATATTTCCTATTTTTGTTATTCTTCAATTATTTTATCAATTCTAAAATTTAGAGAAACGAATAAATCTGAAAAAAACGATGAATTTTGTTAGTTTCTAAGTTTTTTGCGTTATGTTTTATTATGTTCATTATATGTTACGTAATACGATAATTAGATTGGTAGTTGCAATTTTACCAGGTAATTTTCCGTCATTAAATTTTTTTTTCTTTTTCAAGAAGATAATTTGAAAATAGTGTTTTTTTTTAGAATAAGTGAGCAATAATTTTTAGAATTCCTTCCAGGCAGAATAAATCTTCAATCAGAACTATTTTAAATAATATTGAATAGAATTTTCTCTTGAAAAATCCGATATACAATATATATTTTATAATATGGAATTAAAATAATTTCCAGTTATCAATAATTTTTAAATGATAATATAAGTTATTTTATAATTAAATCAATACCAACAATATTTTTCCATTTTCTAAACACCACTTCTTAACTTGAATAATCAGAATCAAATATTTTATAGTTAAAAAAAAAAAGTTCTTGAATAAACGTTGGTCCCGTTTTTTCTCGATATTCAACCGTTTTTGTACTTAAACGCAATTACGATCTTCACCTAGATTTACTATAGTTAAAGGCATGCTGTGTCGCATGATTGAAACGCACAGTTAAAGGTTTTCCGGTGGCTTTCGATGTTTCCTCATTTCCCGCGGTCCCATTTTTCCATCGTAAAGCCACCGTTTTCACGGAATAAAAAAAAAAAAAAAGAAAAAAAAGATATTTCGCCGCTTAAATGTGGTTCCTTGTCCCCATGCTGGCGTACGAGAAAATGCTCTGGTAATGGAGCACGGAGTAAATGAGGACGAAAGAGTTTGAATGCATTTTTCATTTTCGACGCAGATTCTTTTAAGGTCATCTTTCACACCGCTATCTTCTTTCATTCTCTCCCTATTTTCCTTTTTTTTTTCTTTTCTTTTTCTTTTTCTTTTTCTTTACCTTTTTCTTCGCTCTATCTTTCCTCCTTTCTTCGATCGTTCTTTAATGTTTCTTTTTTAATCAATCTACATATTAATCCGATAACGAAATCACCGCTTATAAGAGCGATTATTACTAGAGTGGAAGTAAATGCAAATGCAAATGATTTACTCGCGCCAGATACAGAGATAACGTCAGATATTCCAGAGATAATTTAGCAACGATTACTCGAATAATTCGAAATGAAAATCTCGTGTAACTTGAATCTTATAAATGTACAATATCCGAGAATATTTGAGAGAAATTTTTATTAACGAGTGAAATATTTTTGAAAATGATTAATTGTATTCATTGATTTGATAAATTAAGAATAAGTGGATATATATATATATATATTCGTACTTTTTATATCTTTTTTTATTTAAATGAAAAGAATATTTCTTTGTATATAATAATCATTACTCGTATCTTAATGAAAGTGGAAAAAGTTAAAAATTATTGGAAAGAGAGATTAATTTAATGTAAATGAGACATTTTATTATATTGCAGCAATATCTCACGTAAAATTATCGTAAAATATTTAAATCTAACAATATATAGCTGTATATATAGTTGTATTGTTCTTGGAAAATATGCAATCTTCAGAAGAATTATATACTTGAATCTCTACTTCTATCTCTAGTAATCTTTCCTACAACTATGTACTCGCATCGAGTACACATGGATATAAAAGACTGACTTACAATAGAAGAGAAGTAGGATATAGAAGTACTATCTAGTATCTTCTTCTTCCATTTTTTATGGATATATATAAAGTTTAAAGAAAAAATATCTTGGCATTTTAATATTAGAAAAATAATCGAAGAACAAAAATTTTAATAAATAAATCGATAAATCGATAAAATAATTATAATTATTTTGCATACAATTTTTTTAAATATTTCAATTTTCATACACGTTCCTTTACAATATATTTCACATGTATTAAAAATAAATTATACAATTCTCATTTCTTCGATGAATGAAAGATGCACGACTGAAGAAATGAAAGAGAAAGAAAAAGTATATATTATAACTCTTACAATCTTATTTATGTCCATTCTCTAATCATTTTTAAAATATCTTTTTCCTTTTTTTTTTTTTTTTATTTCTCTCTTCCATCATAAAAATTCGACAAAACTTTCTCAATTATATAATAAATTGACTTTCATCGTCAATCAATGATTTATAACAATTAATCCTTTTCAAATTTAAAAACCTTCCACAAAGTAAAAAAAGACAAATGAAAAAGAAACAAAAAAATTCACATTATTCCTTCTTTTTTTTATTCCGTTATTCCTGCTATTTTTTATCGTTATATTCACTGTATTCCAAAAATCTTCTTGGAAAAAGATAAAAATCGATTCTCAAATCCCTCGTAGTTTCCTAATTGTTCGCTTGTATTCCACCAATTCATAGATGAACAATAACAAGTTATAACAATGAATTATCGTATTCGAATGATCAAATTATTTCAATTTCGTGTTTTTATCTTTAACAACGCTTTCACAACACTTTAACACTTTCTCGCGACGAGATATCTCGCGAATTAATTTGCTCGTTTAATGCTTTCAAGGAGATATCTATTACAATCTGCCATTTATTAATACCGACTGATTTGACGAAATATTTTTCATCTTGCATTTTATTGCACTTGAGACACGTATATTTATTACTTCTATTACTTGTACGAATAAAATTAGATATCGTTACGCACTGTCGATTAGCCGTAAAATGAGTTTCGACACTGAAAAATTTAATTTAAAATTTGAATCTCGACTTGGGATTTATTTTGCAAGGATTAGACAAATTGAGGATATATAATAAATATAAATATCTTGAAATACTTGAGAATTAGATGAAAAGAAGTTTTCACAAAGTCGAAGAAGTTATCTTCGTATGTCGTTAAAAAATAAATATAAATAACTGCAAATGCTGCTTGAGAATGAGAGGAAAAGAAGTTTTCACGAAGAGTTTATCTTCGTATATCATTAAAAAAATTTGATGAATATTCCTTTGGTATATTCTTGCAATGCTTATTTGATATTTGCTTTTCTATTTCTCTTTTGAAAGCAACTTCATAATAATAACAATTTCCTCCGTCTAAATGATTTCCATCCATTCTGTTCGACGGCCTCTACGTATATCGACAACTTTCGACTTTCAACTCTCCAAATTTGGTTGTCGAGTTTGATCTCTTGATTTTTAATTTCTCAGCAACTCAGATCACCTGCAATTTTTAGTTAATTATGAAATATTCTGTCCAGAGCAGTGTTTCTCAATCTCTTTTCCTTACCTTCAAAGATCTTTATACCATCCTCCAGCATAATAATTAACCAAATAAAATGAGAAAAGCTTCTTATGCTCTCTAGAACTAAATCTTTATTTTTCCTTATAAGAATAATGCTAGAAGAAAATTACATACCTTCCACTTTTTTCGTACATTTCAAAATTCTTAGATAATACCATCGTACTTAGAAAAGATAGTATAGTATTCGACATCTGCTTGCACTTCACATTGAGAAACCACCACCTAGAATAAAACGATCAATATTAAATGAGTATCACAAACATCTCGTTCAAAGTGTCGAAATTGGAGATATTGTATTCCAAAAAAGAAGAAGAAGAAAAAAGTAATAAAAATAATTAATTCTAGATAAACTTTTTTCCAGAAAAACTTTGCGAGATGAACGAACTGGCCGGGTGATAACAGATTTCGCGAAAGATTCATGGGGAAGATTAACGAGCGGCGATAATTCCTCGTGGAGAAGTCGATTTCTCGATGGTTATTAGTTTTCCAAACGAAACCCGCTACCTTTTGCCCGCGAACAACCCGAGCTTTCTGAACGTTTCGAGAGCCTTTAACAATACAGTGTTAATAAATCGTCGGAGTGCTCGTAAGGGTCATTCGGATAACAGAAGGTGACGCGGAGTAGTTGCACCGGTGCTTATAAATTAACAACTAGCTCCAGACGACCTGGATTCCGTTATTTTAACATCAGGTTGATCGGGGTGGCGACGCATTGAATTTTTCAGAAGAATTTGAAACCGACGGTGATCGTAGAGCTTTCTCGCTTTCTCTCGTTTCTTTTTTGAATTTTTAAAATTAGATTTAGAAAATTTCACGAGCTACAAGTGATAATGATAATCACGATTTGTTTGTAAATTAAAACGAGTTTTCTAAATTTCTAATTAATTTTACGATTATAAAGCGATATAAGTTGAAGTAACACGATAGAGTAATAATTGTATATCGTTTAATGATTAAAATTTATTAAACGTGTATGTAGATATTTTATTAGAAGAACTAGTCATGATAATTATTTAACTATATATATATATGAAGGACATTTGTTAATTAATTATTTATAATTTCGCGCTAGCAATGTTAAATTAATTTAATATTCAGCTTCGTTTTACATTACGTAGCATTAAATACACGTATAATATGTATAATAAATTATTTATAATTTCATGCAAATAATATTGGACAACTTATATAAATTTGGAGCTATCATTATTTTTACGATTACTAATATTATTATTTAATACTTTACATAATGAAGGCAATGGAAATTGACGCCATTTCTTCTTATGGTGTTACCTAAAGCATAAAATAAAAATATTTTGAATTATTCATTTCTTACTACTTTGGTTAAATATTTCTTTCATTCTGGGACAAGCTATTTTATGAAAAAGAGTATTGTATTCTTGTTGAGCATCATTATCGAGGCTGTGGCCATAGATTTCTAAAATCGTTGGAGTAATTATGAGGGATGATGGGTGAATGAAAGTGCAGCTTTATAGGGTATGTCGGTGTCGTATTGTATTTTGGCGGTGAAGCACGTTTATGACTGTACTCCTAAAAGGTAGGAGGATAATTGCAGGTATTATCTCAACTGTCTTTCGTATCATGTACCGCTGTTTTATATTAGGTTACTGATGCGAGTTTGAGAGAAGAGTATCACATTCTTCTCTTATGTAGGTTATTAAGTTTTTACCCTCTTTGACTCATTTTAAATGTAGAAATTCTGATATAAATATTGTACTTGTCAATAACTTTATTAATCAATCTTCTTTTCATTTCAATAACGATATTGGATCCTAAGAAAATGATGGTATCCTAAAAAAATATTATATTTTTTGGATTTTAATCTATTCGATTACATTTCCTTCGTAAAAATTAATCGAGATTAGTTAGAAAAAAATACGATAGAAGAGAAAAAAATTGAAATTTCGGGAAATTATAAGTTTGTCCGGTTTCTGACATTACAAAATATACATTTTATATATGACTCGATAAAAGTCAGTATTAATCTTTTAGTCTGAACCGTCTGTAACGGGATTGATATTTCTATTAGTAAAAATATATTTCAAGTATTGATTTAAATATTAATGTAATATCCGGTGAACCTGTAGAATGGCCTAATATAGTTGTTCCAGTTTTATAAATTACGAATGCACGACCATAGATAACGACACGACGCACGATAAAATAACCGGTAATATTTTTTTTTTCCTTTCGATCTTATTAGTATCCTTGTTCATTAGAAATTTTATTTAATTTATACTTTCGTATGAAAACACGAAAGCTATAAATATTTGTTTTTAATTTTCGCAAAGATGATAACAGAATCTATAAGTATGAATTCTAGTACGCGTATTAATGTGGAATTGCATGCAAGAGCATAACAATTAGGAAACATGACGAATGCACGTGTATTATACACTTTAAATTAAACCCACTAATTGCTTACGTTTCAGTGACCAATTATGGTACGATATCGTAACAAACCGTAGCAACTATAGCACACAATCATTGTTTTGTATAATAAATTGAAAATAAATTCAACGAAGAAGAAACATTCCCTTCTTTGTTCCATTTTTAAATAGAATAATCCATTTATTCGTCGAATCATTTTATCTAATAATCTTTTCTTACCGCGAAAAAGAACATCTACGATATATGAAATATATTTATAATTATTTATTTCAAAATAAATGGAATAGAATTTCTTTATGGGAATTTTTCTCTTTATACAAAAGTATTTAAACTCTGTATTTTATATCTATATTTTTTTTTATATAATAATCATTTCTATAGTTTTATAATACAAAAAAAAAAATATAATATCTTCGAAATAGATAAATTTTTCTACAAAGAAAAATAAAAAAAATAGATAAAAAAATAAAAAATAGATAAATTTTCTTAAAGAAAAAAAAATGAAAAGATGAAAATGAATTTTGGATTTCATTGCATTTCTTTATCGTTTTTCGATCGTGTTTCTCTTCCGAAAAACTTATCGAAAATTAATATCCACCATTCTCCTCGAAATGTGTGTTAGTAGTCGAACCCATCCTCATCCGCTCCGCCGGAAACCGAGAGTAGCGCATCTCGGTCAGGCTTCCGGCGGCCATCGACTTATTTGCACAATGGCGCCGGTCGTAGAGCATCTTAAGAAAGGGAATCGAGGGTCGCGTTTCGGTGTGTCAGCATCTGAAAAACTCTGTTCCATGCGGTGTCGCGTGTGGCCGAAGCTCCTTAAGGCTGCGGTCAGATTCGCTTTAAGTGCATTAAGTAAATCCACTTAGATCGAATCTTATATAAAACATGGGCTAATCAGCTTTAAAGGGCTGCGCTCCCGGACGCGTGTTCAAAGGAACACCATCTGACTCCGATCTTGCCCTCCTTTGCATTTTCGACAACTTGATTGATGACTCGTTTTTGTGCACGTTCAATTGATCGTAGAGACTGTGATCTCTACGATCAAACCAATCTCTCGTTTGGATTAATATATCTAAAATGTTTACCTTTAAATGATAGGTGTTCATCTTATTTTTCCTTTGGATTTTTAATTCCGATTTTAAAAAATTTCCATTGATTATTTGGAAGTTTGTTCGAGTAAAAGAAAACTGCCTCCCCCTTTTTTTTGGAGAAGAGTGAGTGGTTTGTTATTAATGATTTTAAGAGTGACTTGAATTTCCTGAGTAATCGATGACTTATATTTGGAAGGAGATATTATTTCATTAAATAATCGTAGTTTCAATTATAGGAAATTATTTATTGGAAACTTTTGAAAACAAGATCGAATCACCATAATTTACGTTGAAGCATTAAAACGGATAACATGTATCGTTAAACGGATAACATGAGAGTAACTTATATTAGCAAACTGTAAAAAAAGACATCATACATTACAATATTCTCCTTATCTACAGCGAAAACTGTACTCGAAAAATTTTTAATCAAATAGAGTTTTATTAATCTCATTTCTATATGAATTATTCTTTTATTCTATGATTCTTTAAGCTACATCTCTCTTTAATATTCAAGTTGTTCTACTACGTACGTACAGTAGAACTTTTTGTACGAATTCTAAGACTAGGTTATCTAAACTCTGAGCTCTTATTACCCGAATTGCCTCTTATATCTACATAAGATGTTGATGTATTCGTGGAATAATTTCAGAGAGCCAATTCTACACAACAAATATAAAACTCGCTGTAGAAAAGTTTACAAGTAAACTTGCGTCAAATAAAATAAAATGAAGATAGAGCGAGATCTTCTGTCTCTGTCACACTGCCATCCCACTCCATCACTGTCTCGCTTTATCCAACACCGCGAACATAAATTATAGCTAAATAGATAAGCTTCAACCAACACCCTCCCCTTCTCCCGCCCTCTATAATAGATTATTGCAAAAATATTTCGCATAAGTAATCATCATGTCCGCAAAATTTCTAATATTTTCTTCACGTACCTATCCATCTCGAAGAGAAAAGACAGACAGAATTTTTCTTAAAATCCTCTCGTACAAAGAGTGATCGCCATTCTATCTCTCTCTCTCTCTTCTCTTTTCTCTTTCTCTCTTCTCCCCTCCTCTCCCTTCTACTATTTTATTTGAAGGTGTATATTTTATTTTATTTTCCAAGGTGTTAAGAGAGAGAGAGAGAGAGAGAGAGAGAAAAGAAATACCGTTGACACTTCGCTTGTGCGAAATATCGTCGATAAAATCGGAAAGAGGAAGAGAGAGAGAGAGAAAAAAAAAAGATCGGTCGATGGCACAATCGATGCATGGAAACGGATTGGAAACGGGAACAGAAAAGAGAGTTGGACGGCCCAACTCCCCCCAACTCTCTCTCTCTCTCTCCCTCCCTCTCGCTCTGCTCCGGTGTTTGAGAAAAGGAGATCGGTAAAAGCCTCTTCCTGAAACGCGCGCACGTGAAACGATTCGTGGATTCTGCGTTCGGGGACGAAAAGTAGTGAAAACGTTGTGGATCGATGGTGGAGTGAGCGGGCGTGTAAATGAAACGGCCGGAGATTCGAGCCCCCTCCCCTCCTCCTTCTCTGGATAGATTGGAACCGTTTGAAAGGGAGCAGTTGAGATTGTTGGACGAAGTAATGGTTCGGGAACGCGCTTGTTTGAGGATAGTTGAATTTTATATCGATCGTGCTAGGTGTTGCCTCCTCTTTCTTCTCCTCTTTCTTGTCCTCTTCCTCCCCCACATTTTCTTCCGCGTCATGGAATAAGGAGATGGAGCTAAGTTAGACGGGACGATTGATACGAGAAATGATTAGTTTCGTTTTTTTTTTTTTAACTATCGTACGATTTGATGGAATCACACTTGCTGGAAGACATTTACACACAGGTAAAAATTGGAATTTTTATTTGAGATGTGATGTATCGTAAAATTTGAGGAGTTTGACGATATCGAATACGTTTTTTAAGCTATGTTCGTCCGAGATAAAATTTCGTTTAAGAGAGGTTGATTCGATCGTTTTTCTTTTCAACGTTGGAAAGAAAGAAAAAAGAAACGAGCGAAAGAAAATGCATTAGGGATTAAATCGGGTAAATTTGAATATCGAGGTGATTGAATTGTTCGATTGAAAATTCTTCAAATCGTTTCTATTATTCAGACAGATTGAGATCGTTCGAAGAACTTGCTTAATATAGTTTGGCTAATAGCACAAATCGCTTAGAGCCACTCGAAAACCAAGTGACCTGTAACATATTGAGCTATTGTATTAAGTTTAAGAATCTTTTTCTAAGAGAAAATCGAATTCTATTTAACGAGAGAATACGAATCTTATTATTTTATATTCGATAATTTCTTAATATTCGTTCAAATATTAAGTTATTATTATTAAAAAATTCAATATATAAATTTCAATAATTTCATTGTTCCATATATAATTCGATTCTTTGCAAAAGAATTAAAATAATTCATTTTTTTTTTTTTTAGAAATTATTCTTCAATCGATGCTTTCATAATCTCTTCATTTTCGAGACATTGTAAGGAATACAAGATCGTAAAGAATAAAATATATATGAAAAATACGAAAGTAACGAGATGGTTCCCCTCGTCGTCGCACATCGCTTAACTCATGCAGAACTTATTTGTCCATTTTCTTTACTTTTCCTATCTGGGTCAAGTAACGAATAATGGTAGACTGGTTTAGTTTCATATAAAACAGTATATCTTTCTCTTTCTCTCTCTCTCTCTCTCTCCACGAGAATTACTTTCAATAAAACTCTTTCGAAACGTCATTCTCGATGGCATTTGGATTATTCTCTGTTGAAAGATCGATTTGAATTGAGATCTTGAATTTGATCTAAATAGAAGAAAATTCAACTATCTTAAAATTTACATAAATTTTTCTCGAAAGTTCACGAAAGTTTATTCTTTCAGTGAATTTTTTGTTTCTTGTTTTATAAATATTTAAATTCAAAATTTAAACAAGGATCGATTGCATTGATCGTAACTTTTTAATAACTTTCCCTATAACTTTTTTTTTTTTAAATATCCAATATATTTATCGTCGAATATTTTAAAATATATTTAATAAAATGAACTTCTTAAGTTCTTAAATGCCAGATTTTTTTATGCCAAAATAGCACGTGAAATAATCCAAGGTTCTTATAATTATCAACCATCTATGAGAGCAATTTGTTGGAAACCGAATATCTGAGAGTTAAATCGAGACCTGTTATTATTTTTAACCCTTTCAAAACAGATTTTTCTCTTAGCAAAAACTTGTTATATATAATTTATTTCAAAAGAAATTTTGCATGTATAAACTAAGTATAAATAAGTATAAAAAAAGAAACTAATTTATTATATTTTTGGATTGTTGGTAATTAATTAAAATTAGTTTATTATTAGATTTTGTTTTCTGCAATAAGAATGCAGATCCTAGATTTATTTTTTGCATGTAATCAAGAATAGCTCCAAATTATAAAAATTCATCAAAAATTGAAATAAAGATTAACTATCTATTATTGTGTGAAAGTATATATTTTTTTTAATTTTTCTAAAATTGTTATAAATGATTATTTAAAATGTGGTATTTATATTCATTTCAAATGGGATACCACGTTCCAATAGGTCTCTTGTTAATAATATCATAAAAATTCTAACAATAAATTTCTATAATAATAGTTACTTTGGGATTTGTTATCCTATTAATCTCAAAAAGCTTAAATTCTGTATATCAAAGCTAGGTTGTTATATTATTGTTATTTATATTGGTTTATCTATAATATATTGATATATAAATATCTGCTAAAAATCTAATTATGATATTTTTTCCTAACTGATTTACAATTTAATTTCTATAATCTAATCCATTTAAAAAGTTTACCACAATTCTAAAAAATTCCTAAAATTAAAGCTCTATAAATATACCATTACTAAAATTTATATCTATCATCCTAAGGATACCCAATAAAATAAACACACTTCTAACTGCATAGAACAAGAGCCACCAAGCAATCAGAACGCAATCAAACTTATTTAAAATACAATAGAAACAGAACTCGGGCAGAACTCAATCAAAACATTTAGATTTCAAATCGAAACTTGCATATAACTCTATAGTCAATATACAAGTATTATGTACATCTATATCTCAATATACATGATCTCAATTTCGATATTTATAATTTTCTTTATTAAATAAAAATAATTATTTCAATACGAGTTAGAAAATTTTCTATTTCTCTTCCTTATTTTTTTTTTTTTTTATCATAAATAAAACAAGGAAATTTACTTATTCATCTAATACAGATATGTTACAGATATAATAATTAATATAATAATACGATATCATAGTAGACACATATCCTAGATACATATCTAGAAACTTGTATGTACAATTTTGCATTATAACGCATGTTCAATATTAATTCTCGATTATGGAACTCGTTATATAAGATAATATTATTCACAGGCTGGTATAATTACGATATGAAGCTCATTACACGGTGTTCGTGCATAGACTGAACTTACTAATGTTTACATCTTCCGTAACAGAATGTTATTTCAGTCGATCTCTACACGTTCGAATATTTTTATGAATTTGTTTTTATATATGTATTTATATATGTTTTATATTGTTTTTATATATGTATTTATATATGTATACATTTATATATGTATACAAAGATATATGTATATCTTTATATTTCGTAATTTATACGAACATTTGATTCAAATTTATATAAAATTTATTAAATAAAATTATATTAAATATGTATCGCAATACATATTTATATATTATTTTAATACAGTAAAATTCCAATAATGAATTTCATCTGGTATTCATCAGAAGTGGAAATTCAGCGGTTGGATTATAAAATATGTTGGATTATTGGGGATTTTTTTTTTTAAAGATTTTTGAATGTTTTTTTGAATGATTCATCGGTGTAATTATAATATTTTCGAAACATGAATTTATATTAGAAAAATATTTATTATTTTTTCATAGATCAAATAAAAATAGGCATATGGACTGATAGTTATATTTACAAATCAAATAATATATTATCGACAATGAGAAAATTAAATAAAATATATCTCTTGAAAGCCTATTTTTATCGTTTAAATTTTAACATCATACGTTCGAATATTTTTGTGAGTATGTATAATAGAGGAAAAAAATATAATTTGGATTTTCCTCATATCTTGATAAACTATATTTGAATATATACATATTGTCAGTGGCAGAAATGAATAATATCATGTTACAAAAATATTAAAAATAAAAAAAAATAATAAATAATTGATATTCTATATATAATTGTATATAATAAATAAATCGAATAAAAATGTATTTTAAATTTACAACAATATTTAAATATATTACAAATTTATTACGTTAAATTCTAACAAAAAAATAAAATACACAGTATCGATTATTAAACAATTTTTAATATGTTAAATTATTTAAAATATTTTATTAAACATATTGTGTATCTTAAAAATTTTATAAAAATTTATTATTTTAATTCTTTTAATTTAAAAAAAATTCCAATACTAAAAGAGTTTTCAAAACTTTTACGAAAAAAAAAAAAAAATTAAAAGTTTATAATATCAAACAGGAAATTATTAAAAAGTTGAAAAACATTGAAAATGTGATTATTAACGGCGAAGAAAAATTTTTTTGCAAAGAAACTCTTTTTACAAACTTTCATTTTTAAAAAGTACAAACTATATGTACCTTTTTTAATTATTGGATACGAAATATCCAATTATTCTAAATGAGTAATATTTTTAATAAAACTTCAACTGTAACAAGATTTTAATAAAAATTTATAAAAAATTTATAAAACTTATCGTTTAAAGACGAAAAATTATTAAACTTTGAATTGTTCAATTTTTTTTACCTTTTTTCCCTTTCAAGATATAAAAAGATTTATATTTTATATCTAAAAAATATTGTTGCGCGAAAAATCGCTTTCCATAATTCGTTTTATTTTAAAATTATTTTCAGTATTCAATATTTTCGATTATATACAGAGCGAAGCGAGGCAGTCCTCTCCGTTCGACGTTTCGATAACGACTGTTAAATCGATATTTATTGATATCTTCGACCGTGTTCTTCGACGATATTTATTGATATCGACTATGTTTTCGTTTCCTATATCACGATTTATATTAATTTTGATATTATCGCAATAATATTAACAATTATTAATTTTAATATTAATTAATAAAAAATAATATTAATTAATAAATGCATCATATTTATTGATTTTATAACTGCATAAATTCTTGGTAATTTGCATTATTTTTAAAATAAACAATATAAAGCTCAATTATTTATTATTAGCAAAAATATGATTGTTTTTAACAATAAATATGACGATGTATAATTTTATATTATTTTTTTTTTTCTTTTAATACGAAATAATTCACGCAAATTATTATTCATAAAGTAAATTAATATAACAAAATTATCAAAATCATTAAAAAAATAAATATTGATTTTATTATTAAATATATATATTCGTTAGATTATTTTATATCAGATATATGAAATCATAATTTTTAATTAATTTAATAAAAAATTTTGTAAAATAATTGTTCCTTAACTTCAGTGTGAATTCAAATATTTATATTCAAATAAATTATTTTCACTCATCACAATAAATGATTTTAATATATCATATTTTAAATAATTTATTAATAATTCATTAATTAATTTTTTATAAACCTTAAAAATTATTTCATTATCGTACATAATATGTATAATATTTTAATATTATTTATTATCACTATATTATATCTTGTATTAATTATAATTAAACAAATTTAAAATTTATTAAATACTTTATTAATAAATATTTATTTGAAATATTATTCGAAACCATGAGAATGTTCTTACTTAAAGTCAGAATAATATAAAATTCAACTCGTTCCCTGGAGTAATTAAATACTACGATTATTCACTTCCTCTTAAATAAATACCTTAACAGATATACATCTCCGAAAATTGCATTCCTGACAGTTAGTGTTGCAACAGCTTACTCAACAGCAGAGATTCGCATAATCGATTTGACTTTTAAACTTTATTCTATATCGGGTCAAGCCAAAAATTGTACAGATTGTACAGATTGCATATACAGATCCACTTTTACGTCATTTATTACGACATTCACGATATATCTCCATATCTGCATTATGAAAATATATCTTTTTTATTTTACAAGATTTAAAGAACAAAAAGATAGAAAGAATGAAATTTACTGCAATGCTATAATAAAAGATTGATTTGATTTAAATTTCTATTTCTATACTTCTTATAGAAATTTTACATTTTCCATTTTATACGATTTAAAGAAAAAAAATATACGAATTAAATTTATTGTAATTTATATTGGCATTAAAAAGCAAGCAAAATTCAAAATAACAAATCGAAATAAAATTAAAAATAAAAACTTACGATATACGTTTTAATAATTTTAAAATCGTTTTAAAATCGAATATAGATTGGTGAGAAATAAATGACAGATTGACGTTTAAATATCTAATTCGTTGTAATTCGTGTTTTTTATTTTTCATTTATTTTTTCCACGAAAATATATATATATATATTTTAATTCTCTCGAGTAAATAAATTTTTCGAAAGTTTTTAGTTATTACAATTTTTATAGAAAAATTTTTCTACCTCGAAAAATAACCGACATATTAAAAAATGTAATAATGGTGCAATATATAAAAGATAAACGTGGAAAACGAGTAAAAGCTCGCTGAGCTTTGCATATCGATTCAATCAGTTTTTTCCGTAATAATTTTTTATATGCAAGAGCGGGCTTTATTGTTTATACCGAATAAATTTCAGCTTAGCCTCAATGAATTTATTTAAAAATATAATATAAATCAGAATATCATATTATTCTGCAAAAACTATTTTTTTCTATTAATTTTACAAAATCTATAATGTATAATCTTTGTAATAGAAATAAATACTTTTATATTGTTATATAAGAAAAAATAAATTGCTTAATAATTTGCTTTAAAATAAAGATTGTTGATCAATGTAAAATATAACAATGTTAAATCTATAATTTCATTTTTTTATTACAAGAGCTTGATATTATTAAAATTTATTTACTTATATATTGTAATAAAAAATAAGATATTTTAACTCTTATTTAAAAAATATACAAATTATAAAATTCTTTGCTAAAATTATTTAGACTTTAAATTATTGAAATAAGAATATTGTATTATAACTGACCTAAAATATTTTATCAACAAAATGATAGAAAAATTTAAGAAACATGATCATCTATATATCTACATATATTTAAATATTTATAAAAAGAAAAAAGAAAAGAAAAACAAAAATTAAATTAGAAAAGATTTTAATCCAACTTTCATGTCACAATTATTTTTTATACTTCACGTTTGAAATTATTTCAAATTTTACCTTACCTTTATGCTATTCTAATTTTATGAGAAGAACCAAGAATGGTAAAAACTCAGTTTACCCAGTTGTTATTCCCAGATATTTATCTTGCTTTTGAAAACGTTTCGACAAATGAAGCAGACAGCACAGAATGAAAGTTGAAGAGTATCTCTTCAAAAAAAAAAAAAAAAAAAATAGACGCAAGAAGGTTAAGTAAGTCTGAAGAACTCATGCAAAGAAATCAAACAGCAATCTACCACTGACTTTCAATTTCTTGTACAATCAAAACTCGATAATCCACATAAAAGAATCTGTATAAAAGTTTCTACAGGAACGTAATTCTTTCAGCTCGTAATTCGTTACAAAGTAAATTTTTCACAGATTTCCTCGATTCTAGATATACAATTTTAATAACTGAATAATCTGTATGAACATTGAAAATTATCATTGAAATTTGAACATTGAATTATCATTTAAATTAAATTTAAAGTTAATTTGTTATATTTTTTATTTGCATTATTAAATTCGCAATCCATCGAAATTGGAATCGACTAATTCTTTTTATGTACGTAATTTAATTATTAATGAATATTATTTTTCTTAAAGAATGGCCTACTATAATTACAACGATATCAATTTCTTTTCTTAAAAATCTTCTCTCTCAAATTTATACAATTCCACGTTAAGTATTCTATTATTTCGACGCATTCATTAACCATAATAAATCAATCCTATCATCATTACCATCATCCTTTACACTTTGATAAAACAATATCCGCATAAAATCATCCTCATTAATACCTCCTTCCAATTATATCGAATTTAGGCTATTTGCCTTTAATAATACATTCATTTTCCAGAAAAGAAAATCAATATAAAATAACGGATTGGACGTTGAGAAATATATTCTTAGGCGTTAATAATCGTTTTGCCACGACTCGATCCGACATCACCGTGCAATCTGGATCGGTGGCTAGGACTCCCGTGGAGCGAGACCGTCTACTCTTGTTACCTCTCTCGAGAGAATGCAAAGCGAGATGGTGACGTACACCCCGATGTAATTTCCAACGACGTATATACACCGCATACAACGAGCTAGCCACACCTCTGCGAATGCATCGCGCGTACAGTTCGAGTGCACAGGATGATTCACTTAAAGTGTTACGCGACGTCTTTTTCTGAAATGTTGCAGATGTTTCTTTGGTTAGACGTTGCAATTGTCATTTTTTTTTTCTTTTCTTCAATTTTATTTAGAAGTTGGAACGTTTGTGTCGATTTTTGAATCTTTGATCTTCGAATCGAGAAAAGGTTTCTTTCGTTTGAGTAAAATTGTATTGGAATTATTATTAATTGCATTATTATTAATTTAGAATTACTTTTTTTTTTTTATTGTTACCATTCTTGTGCATAAAAATTCAAATAAATTGAACAACGATTATCTGTCTTTAAATGCGTCTCACATAATTTAGGTTCACATTTGCAAATATCAATGTTGTTTGATTAAAATTAATTCATTAGTTATTGATTTCATATTCCTAAAAGAAATATTTCATTAAGAAACGACCTGGTTAACAGAATTATATATATTCCGCAATAATGGAATTAAATTCTTTTTAATATAAATGTACAAATATGTGCACGTATCGTAGTAATTAATGATGAAAAATTAAAATTTTTATTTCATCATAGATTATTATAAAATGTCATCGAAGAGAAGTATTTTTACAAATCGATTGTTTCGATAAGATATTAATTTCTTTGTTTTATATTATTATATGCCATATGTTTTTATTCCATAATTTTTGACAGATTGATTACTTCCTTAATTTGATTTTCTCAAATTTTATTAATATTATAACTTTTATAACCTTGTATCAAAGTTACAATTTGCGTAAGAGAATTATTTGAATTCAATATTTATTCATAATTAGTTTCGATACACAAACAATTAACAAAGCACAAAATAATATTGTTTTCAAAAACTTTAAATTAATGATTTAATAAATATAATTTTAACGAAAAATTTAGCTAAGTTGTGAATAATTTTAAACATATGCATAATAGGATCGTCACTTCAATATCTAATAATTTAATATATTCACTATTCGCCATTATTTTATTTTTATTTTTCCAAAAAATTTCATCATCTTCTTTTTCCATAAAAAATGTCAATTTTCTAACGTTTTATTTCTATTTTCTTCCACTTTTATTCCAATTTACTATGCATTATTTTTCCAAAAATCTTATCCTTCTTTCACGCAAAATTTCAATTTTCTTGTATTTTATTTTTCCTTATCTTTTATTCTACGTTTATTTTTACTTCTCTCTCATTTTATTTCTCTTTTCCTTGGTTCAGAACGTGATTGATACAAATAACATTATATTACAAAGCGAATGAAAATATCTTCTTTCTTTGCTCGTCTCCTTTACTGCGCGACATTTTACTCGATTGCGATTTTTTTCTATTTGTTGATTTATTTGCACGGAAATCAAATCGAGATTCCAAACAAAATGGTTATTTTTCACAAAATCCCCTCTCGATAATAAATTCCATTCTCTTTCCTTAAATACAAACACAATATTTTTCTTTCTTCTTTACTTTTCGTATAAATAATTCCACATCCCTATATAAAAACTTGGATATCACGGATGACCATGAAAATAATTCCTATAATATTTTATGCTGTTGTGTGCTGGTGATACGGGTTTGATACCCGTGTAGAATTTGATCGATACCACCTACGTCACCCTTGTATCTACTATAGTCTAAAACGATATTAGGCTTCTGTATATAGTTGTCCTATAGCGTGATCAATTTTAGTACATCACTTCACCATTTACAGGAAGTATTATACATCAATCAGGCGAATAAACAAGTCACAATTCGTATATCACATGAATGTTGAAAAGATTAAAGAGAAGGAAGTTTGTTTGCAATTATTGTAATTTAGTCAATCCCAAAAGTATTGAGAGATCGATATTCTAATTGGTTCATTTTTGTAATAAATATATGATGGAGGAAAAAAATGTATCACGTTATATTAAAATAATACGTAGCATGCAGAGTCTAAAAATAAATGAATGATTGATTTTTTATGTAAAGTTGTGTAATAATATGAAAAAAACTGAAAAAAAAAGAAATGTAAAATTTTACGTTATAAAAATAGAAGGAAAATTCGATAAGATTTAAATTAAAAGAAAAATTTCTTTTGATTTTTTTATTCAATCGATCTATTTTTATAATACTTTGATCGAATTATTTTTTAAATAAAATTTAATAATTATAATTTTTATTTTTATTTTTAATTAATTTATTAATTAATCATTTTTAATTAATTTATTAAAATAACAAAAATAAAATTAAACATTCAAAAGACTAATTATCAACTTTTTATTCGTGATTATAATTTTAGATCAAAGATATACAATGCTAAATCAATGAATGTAGATATGTATAACAATTTAATTTTAAAGCTAATTAAATTTTACTGAAATAAATGAGAATCATATTTAAATTATTCTCCGTTAAATTATATATTTTAATAATATTAAAATAACATATGCATTTTACATATAATTCAGAAAGAGTAAAGAATTAACTGAAAATGAATTAGAAAAATAATTGGAATAAATTACTCACGGTGGTAATTAATGTAAATAATGCTGCAAATTACATGTCATATTTTCTTGATAAAGAGAGGGAGAGCTTAGAGAGTTAATTGCAAGATATAGGAGCTTCAACCAAGTCGTAAAATCAAGCAGGCGTTAAAGTTTACTTGTTCGAATGTTTGAATGAGCGAATTAACAGAAACTTCAGAGAAGATAGAACTTTAGTTAGACTTGTTCTAATTATTCCTCAACTTTGCTCCATTCCTTATTGGAAATCGTAGAACGTTGGTAAGAAGAATTTATACTGGAAACCGGCATGATATTCATAAAGTAATGAATTTTTTTTTGATCTTGGTTATTTAACATAACGTTCAATCCAATTTATTGAACCACACAATTTTATAATAAGGACAATTGATGTAAAATGGTATTCAAATTATATTCAGTTGATTCAATTCGTCGGTACTGTTCTAATTCAATAATCTTTAATAAAAAAAGGAATACGAATACTTTACGTTTTGTATCAAAGCCAAAGCTCATGGGTCTTTTTACGAGTCACGAGAGGATCTGCACCCTCGTATCCTCCCTTCAATAGCACGTTAATACGTCATTACCCGAGGCGAGATGACTAAATCAACGATACTCAAGGTCCGTACAACCGATTAGCCGGCCAGGATCTAATTCCCCTCGTGTTCGAGGGCGGACGTTTCTCGCCCTCTAAGGCCGCCATTATATCGGTGAAAGGTTCCACGTATTGCTCGAGAGCCCGTTTGAACGGTTTTAGGGATTAGGTAGACCGGAAGTGGCGTGATTGCACGGTGTCAGAGACGATTATTGTTTGCCCTGTATATATATATATAGATATATATAGGGATATTTTTAGCAGATTCGAGGAAAGGGGGATTGAAGGGAAGATTGGTACTTTGGAGAGGGTGGTTCTTTGTCGGTGGGGTTGAAGCGGATTTTAAGGAGATTGGTTTGGTTATTGGATTCTGAACGGTTTATTGGCTTTTTCACATTGGAGTGTACAGTGACCCGTGTATTAATCTATTAAGTATCGAAGAAGGGAAGTTATTGTACAAGTTATTGTTTTGTTTAAATGCAGTGAGATATATATTTTTAAGAGAAGGGAGAAAAATGTTTTTATGCAGATTCAATTTCAATTTCAATCTTATAATTTTTCATCTACACCCGAGGTTGGAGATTCTTGTTATTTCCTGGAAATAAGATATTTGTTTTGAGAAATATCATTAGCTCGGAGGAGATTGAATTTTGTAAAACTTACCGTATGAAAAAAAAAAAAAAAAAAAAGAAATTGAACAAGAAATCTTCATCTTCACGAATATTATATTATATTATTATATTAAATTAAATTATATTATATTATATTATTATATAAATATTAAATTATATTATATTAAATAAATCAATTTTATCGATTGAACACAATACTTATAGGAATATATAATTTTAAAACTTCTAATCATTCACATCTTTACGTAAAACAACGTTGCACAGATTTTACGAGCGATGATACCTTATCTCATATAAATTTTTCTAAATCACGAGTCTCGGTTACCCGACTCTCCTTACTCGATAAAAAAAAAGAAAAAAAAAAAAAAAGGAGAGAGAAATTTTTATGAATGAACCACGTGAAAAATTCCTCGGGATCAGCGACGCTATAAATTCTTCCTCGCCGTGCATAGTTTCACGCGAGTTAAATTTTCACCGTGTTTTCTGCATTGCAGGCGGTGTCGGAGAGGCTCGAGTTGGCACCCGCTGGAGGAAGATCAGAGCCGCAGGTGAGTACCCACTTGAAAATGCACGCTTCCTTTTCCTTACGAATGCCATCAAGGCCGCATGCCACTTGGCGAATTTTGCATCGCCGCGAAATCCATCGTAGCGACACACGAGACGTCTGATAACGTTTCCATACGACAGGGCCTTTCCATTCCTCGTTCAACTGTATGTAAAATGGTTTCCTCTGTGAAAATTCCTCCGACAGAAACGTTCAATTTTCTTCGGGCGGGCGCACGAAGGTTTATTTGGAATTAAAACTCGTTTTTCATCAAGCTGGAAAAAGAGAAAGAGGAATAAAAAAGCTTCGGCTTTGTTCTTTTCCGGCTAATTCTCTGAAACGAAACGCGATGTATTTACGTTGGTAATTAGGTATATAACGAATGTATCTCTTTTTTCGCGGGGAAAATTCGTTTTATTTCGGTGGATTTGTAATTTAGAATAATTTAGAAACGGTGTTTCTGGAAATTTATCAACTTTAGAACTTCGAATTTTTTTCTTATTCGCATTATTTAAATACTGCTTCAAGTGTTTTTAATATTGAAAAATTACAGCTTCGATGAAGGTATCCAATATTAATCTTGATGTAATTTTAAATATTTTGGATACACCTTATTTAAAAGAGTTGTAACGTTTTGAAATTCAAATTTTAAATTTCCATTTCGTGTGTTACGGTTCACGTTAAACAAATTTTAATCAATCAACTCGAAATAAATTTTTCTCGATTAAAACTAAGCCGGCACGTGCATCACACTCGTGGATCCATCGATTCATTTGTCTAAAAAATTGTTTGTAATGTAAATTTAAATGTACGAGTGACAAAAGATGAGTTTTGCAAAGGTTGCCACATTGTGCGAGGCTGGAGAGGTGTATCTGGCACAACACATGGGAGAACAGGGACGCTGGGTCTCCTCGACCGACAAGAAGAGTTGCATGACGGACAAGTTGGAGATTCTCGAATATTGCAAGAAGGTAAGTCTATGGAAAGTCGATTCATAATATACAGTCTGTTGTCACAATTTATATTTGTGACTTTTGAATGGAATTGATTACCGTTAAGAATACCGTTTAGAGGTTAAAGATTTTCGCCATTTTTTTTTTTTTTTTTTTTTTAAATATCAATGTAGAATTTATTTCGTTCGTTATGAATTTTTCTCAGCATTTTAAGCTTTTCAAAATTTTTAAAGAATTCGTATTTATTCGTCGAAATCTCTTGTGTTGTTGTCCATTAGGTTAGAATAATAAATAGAGAAAAAAATCCTTGTCCAATTGTCCAATTTAATTGATGAGATCCATAGCTTTCATAATCTGATTGAAATAGATATATGTAGTTTTTCTATGTAATTACAGAGTAGCAAAGAATAATTTTTAATAATCGATGAATTAATTTTTACACGAGCTTTTACACGAGGATAAATTTCAATTGATGTAGAATGTTGGCTCTTGTTAAATTGTACAAGAATATATTGCAATTCCGTAAAAATATTTGCGTTTTACGAATTTAAAACCATCGTTAATCCGAGTGCAGTTGTGCGAATTGTACATCTGATACAATGGCACTTCTCGATATTTATATTGCGAATATGTACGATCATTCAAATCGTTAAAAAAAACTTTTAACCTTTAAGTAATATTGAAAGTATTGCTTTTTTTCATTATGAAAAAATTTTCAACTTTCAACAATCAAACTATTTCAATGAAAAAAAAATGTGATGTAAATTTTGTTTAAAGAAAAAAAATTTCGTTATTATAATTTATCTTAATTTCAAGATAATTCTTAAATTCAAGATAATTTCAAGATAAATTTTTCAAGAATTTCAAGATAAATAGTAATTAATTTAAAGTAACAATTGTAAGTAATTTTTTTCTCTTTGACTTCTCTTCCTTGTTTTTTTTTAACTACTTTTATTTAGACGAATTCTTATTCACCTTGTTTAATAAATTAATTAGTTTCCCTTCTTGAAAAAGCTTCTCTCTAAAAATCATTTTCTTCTTTCTCTCTCTCTCTCTCTCTCTCTCTTTCTTTTTTAATTCGTTTTGACCCATTTTCTCAGAATCTAAAAGAGCGTATCCAATTAAATTTTTTACGCCGATTCATAACAAGTTGCTAAATGTACTCTGTAAAGAACTTTGAAAAATAATGCTTACGTTGATTGAAAAAGATTGGTCAGTCATCACTTTTCAGAAAACTTTTTTCCCCAACTATATATATATATATAAAAATCCTCTTGACATGTTTATTTACGAAATCAAACGTTCAATTTATTTTCTATTGTTAACGGATTACACACACATGCACATACACATATTCCATCAAAGTTTGATAGAAAAGTTTGATGGTTTCAAAGGGAGGAAATGGGTCATCAATTTCGGAATACTCGCATAGGTTAGAATTTGATTGTGCATTTCCTTAAATTGATAGAATGGCTCGAGACGTTGCAAGTAATTTGCCTCTGTGAAACTTTAATTGATTTCAATTATTGCCCAAATTACATTCCAGTAAATTCTTCGAATATTCAAATCGGAATTACTTACCGTTCGAAGAATTTTTTTTCAACTTTCAACAATCAAACTATTTCAATATCGTAAATTTACTCAGTTTTGGTTCAAATATTTAACTTTGTGGCCCAAACTTCCAACATTCTGGATAAAATGATTTTATTGCTGACGAAATGAACACGAGACCGTGTACTAAAAAAATAAAAGTTATATTAAAATTAAATTTATTTTATTTAAAAATTACAGTGAAACCTCCTATACTCGTCATTAATCGTAATTCATCGAATCGAGGCTCAAAACAAAAAAATAAAATTTTAACCAGAAATTTAACTTTCATTGAAAAGCAATAAGAAACTTTTGTTAGACAATTATTGTTGATTGTACGAATATAGACGAATATTGAAATATAATTGAAAATTAATTAAATGCTTGTATATAACTGTTTATATGTTTCAATTCATGTAATATTCACTCGTGTTCTCAGGCTTACCCGAAAAGAGACATTACCAACATCGTAGAGTCGTCGCACTATGTAAGGGTGAGCGGATGGTGCAAGCCAGGAAGAACCAAATGCAAATTGTCACGTTGGGTCAAGCCGTACAGATGTCTCGGTACGTATTAGCATCAGAATTGCTTCTGTGATAAGTAATCTGGATAGACAGTGTTTCAGTTTTCATTTAACTCGGCTAGCTTGTTCGGGTTTAATAGAATTGACGTGGGTCTCTAGAACGATGAAAAATTAAATTTTTACGCGAGAGTTGAATTTTAGCAGGTATGCAAATTTGCAATGATAGCGAGATTGCATCTATGGATTGATTCTTCGTGTGAGGAAAAAAAAAAGAAAAAAAATTGAAGACCTGTAGTTTTTTTTCAATTCAAAGTTTCGCTTTCGTAATATCGAATTGAGAGAAAATGAAAAATTGAAAATTGAATTTTTGCATGAATAGATCCTTTTGCATTTGTAAAAACGCAATATAAATTTGTGTCCACGGAATTGAATATTTAAAGAAAAATTTGTTAAAATTAGAAAACAAACTTTTTGTAATCAAAAATATAAAGATATATATTTTTGAAAATTTTTAAATACGATATTTAGAGAGATTTATACATTGTAAAACGTATATTTTTATTATTACCGTCTTTAATAAAAGTATAGACGAGAAAAATAAAATTAATTTCGATGAGAATAAAATCGATGATTCAGAATATATTTTTTTTCAAACAAATTTGATATATTATTTTAAAACATTTGCATATTTTGATCAATATGTAATACAATTACTATTGCATATTTCGTATATATTTAAATAACGTTTCCTATTTTCTTTTTCTATTACATATTATACGTATTTCGCACAAAATTTATGAACTTGAATTTAAATATGTATGAGCGTATTTGTGTCAAAGTTTACCTGCGTACGTTCACCAACTAAAGCAGTCATACGTTTTAATGTGCTCTTTTCATGTTAACCGAAAGTATATTCTTCTCAATAAATATGATTAGCTGTACTTCTAAGTTATTGTACTATTAATAATCTCGCGATAACTGAAACGAATATATAATAATTAAAACTGTTTCTTGCTTGAAAAATTCAATATCAAAATCTACCATAAACAATTTTAAAGATATAAATTACGTTTCGTAATTTTCTGGCTTTTCAATCTCTTAAAAAAAAATTCTTTTTTTAAAAATTATAATTACTCGACACGATTATTAATTCTTTTACTTATTACAATATATATAATGGATGATTTTATTAAATCATAGAAGAGATCTCGTGCATTTTCTACAATCCCTTTCAAATTAAATTAACACCAAGACGAAAAGAAATCGACTATTATTCGATTAACACAATTTATACTCTTCGACAAACACAACCCTCCTTTCACTGAATTATACACACATATATATATATATACATACACATATATATATACGTCGAAAAAATTTCTTTCATTTTCCGGATTCGATGACTTCCCTCGTTAAATAAAGAATTGTCAATTTCCACTGATGAACACTGATAAACGAGACGCACTGAGAAAACTCGTAAAGATTATAATCCGCTCGCTATTATTGAAATCCTTTCCCTTCGAACAAGAGCATAAATTCAAACGCAGCTACGTGCACGTAATAGACGCATTAAACCGCGCGCGTAAAACTTTTACATTCGCCATTCATTGTCCTAATTAAGAGGATATTTGAACCATTAATACATGACACGGTAACTCGTTTTACGAGCGTTGAAACGTATTCCACCCTGCGCGACGTTGAATGTCACAGTGTTTCACGGTGTTTCGCAACCTCGATGCTTGTAATAATCGTTCGTTCGAGTTTACTTCTCCTTTGAAATGTCCTCGACAGCCAGGTTTATACACGATGCAATTTGTGTAATGTTATTCGATTTAAAATTCAAATCGTCCTACGATCATTCGAATCTTCTTTCCAATATAATATAACAACGCTTATAAACCGTTAATATACTTTTCTCAACTTCGTTTATCGGCAATCGATGTTAATTCCGTTCGAGGATCATTATTTAATCCGTGTAGCAAGAAATATATATATATATATATATATTTATGTTTCGTAATTGAGATTTTTATATCTCCCCTTCGTTAGATATCGAATTTTATCTCCGTTTAACGGAGAGTCGATTTTAAATTCGATAGGAAATGGTTTATCGATATAATTGAATTTTTATGGTAATGATGCTAATTAATCTGCTCTTCAATCGTGTCAGTTATCTGTGAGCGATATGTGGATTTGTTTCACCATTTCACCTCAATGACAGAGATCTTTTATTTAAACCAATATGTTCAATAACCATAGGTATAATAAAAGTGATTTATTAAATGTATTTGTATATTGGCTGTACATTTTTCACAATATTGCGTGAATGAAATGGCCGAATTCTTAATGAGATTTTTTTTACATTTATAATCATACCTTGAATAAAATAAAAATATTTTATTATTATCTTTTATTTTTATTTTACTGTACTACCCCTATCGTAAATAATTGGTAAATACACACATACACAATAATTATAGAATCAGAATAAATCAATCATTACGAAAAGAGTGCATTATCAGAATTATTCATTTTTCCAGCTTCTTGTTTCTCGATTTCCAATTCAACAAAAATTTAAAACAGGGATAAATTAAAAAGAGCAGCGTAGTATCACAACAACCCTATACAACTTTCATAACCAATACTTAATTATTCGATATACCTGTGACGCACACATCACCCCCATACAATTTTCAACCTAGCGAACGATTAATAACCAAATATTCCCATGATGCATTACCTTAAGGATCACTCACTTCTGTAACTTTCAATCTACACAGCAAACGTTTAATAATCAAACATTCCCGTGGCGTGTACACTGTACATATATATATATATACATACGTAGTTACAACATTTGAAACGAACGAAATCCCACGAGATGGTGGAAATACCATCTTAGAAACATGATAATACACGAGAGAGCAATCCCAGAGCGGAGTCACTCTGATTTGCAGTTTCTGCCGTATTGATTCCTTCGGGTTGTGTCGAGTGCCAAGCGTTAAGGGGTTGAGTAGACAACTATGGATCTATAACGTGCGACGCGATTTCTGCCTCTCTCTCTCTCTCTCTCTCTCTCTCTCTCTCTCTCTCTCTCTCTCTCTC
>NW_025221692.1:1354559-1449415 GCF_014066325.1 Apis laboriosa
CCCCTCGACCTTTTATTCTCACGTATCGACACGTTTTTTTTTCCCTCTCTCTCTCGTTTGTTGCAGAGGGGCCGTTCCAAAGCGACGCTTTGCTCGTTCCGGAAGGCTGCCTGTTCGACCACCTTCACAATCAGACGAAATGCTGGGAATCTCACAGGTAAGCGGAAAGGTTGAGAAGACGAGGCAAGACGTGAGAGTATCGATTTACATGTTCGCCACGGCGTAACTCTATCCTCGGCGTCGTTCGAGCTTGGTTCACGGGGGTTCCCGGTTCGATGAGTTGATGCACTATCTCTCAGGAAAGTCTCGTTATCTCTGATTGAATGAATTTTCTTGGATTTTTTTGAATTTTTCTTTTTCTTTTTTTGAATTTGTTTGAGACGATGTAATTTTATCCTCCATCGATGTTGATCTTGATTCATTGATATTTCATAGATGGTTTTTTTTTGGTTTGTTGTTAAAAGTCAGGTATAAAGTTTTGAAGGATTTTTGGAAATTTTTATGTAATACCTCGGAGACAACGATGGCTTTTTTAAACGTAAAAATCTTATTACGTTTCGTCTCCAATTCTATAATTTATCCCCCTTGAATAAGACATATTCCTGTCTTAAACGAGTAAAGTCTTGTGAAGATCATAAATTCATGAAACAGCTCGAAATACTCTTCGACCAGGCAGACACTCGTTGATCGACCTCCTTCGATCGTTTACCCTACCACTCCAGAAATGAATTTCCGTCTAAGAGGATTGAATCCCCGTTACGATTCCTCGTTACGGTTTCTCTTTGATGCGAATCCCTACGGCCTGTACAAGTTCAACACAGAGGGAGGAAAAAAAAAAAATAAGAGAGAAAGAAAGAAAGAAAGAGAGAGAAAAAAAGATTCAATCCGGAAATTCACTGTTCCAGGTGGAACGCGACCGCAGCAGACACCTGCAGAGAGAGGAATATGAATCTGAGGAGCTTTGCAATGCTGTTGCCCTGCGGAATATCCTTGTTCTCCGGCGTCGAATTCGTGTGCTGTCCGAAACACCTCAAAGGTACGTAACGTACGTACATTCTCTCATATCATCATTCACATTCATTCATCGACTCGAATCTTGAATATACGTGGAACAGCACCTTGGAAACCAGGTATGCACACAGTGAAAACATTTTCCAACGTTACCGTTATAGGCCAAACACGGGTTTCTAGATCTCGTGAAATTACGCCAGTTCTCCATTTATGTTTCCGTCAGAGATCCTTGACTTGACGTGCAATTCTGCTTTACAATTATAAATGACGTCAACAGATGAGAAAAAACTCCAGATATAGATCCATGTATATGGTTTATATAATGCTTCGTGTCGACGAATCATTGCGTTCGATCAACGTGACGAATAAAACTTTGATTTTTTTTCCTATAAAAAAAAAAAAAAAAAATAAAAACGTGAGAAGAAACTTTAAAAATTTTGTCATCACGGAGAGGAAACAGAGAGGAAACAATGCCATTGAACTTACCTTTTGTTTTATCTCGATATCTCGATCGGTTGTCAAGGATTTAAAAGTTTTTCTTTATATCTAAGACGGTGCAAATATTATGAATGGATCCATTGACCTATATTTTTTCTTGGAAATGCGTATTGTTATGTTTTTCTAGGAATCGTGACTCTCTTTGCCTGGAATTTGGGATAGGTCAGTGAGACAAGGTACGAGCGATAAGGATAACAAGATGATAAACGAAATCGAAAAATTACCTTTTTTTCTTCTCTTTACACGTCGATATCTCGGGAACCGGAAGTCGTATCGAGATAAACAAAAAAGCGGTTTAAAGAGCGTGATTTCGCACTTTTAACGATCGTCCATTCGTTGACCGGAAGGTAATTATCTTTGAAATATATAACGATTCAAATTTTAATAAGATTTTAATCAGATTTAATGAATTACCTTTTTTTTTTTACCGATGATATCTCGAGAACCAGAACTCGTATCAGTACACAAAAAAGAGCATTTTAAAGAGTTTCATGTTTTATAAGTTTCATGCTTTTACTAGTCTTTCATCCTTTAACCGGAAGTAACTATCTTCGAGGTTATAATAGTTTAAAGTTTTCTTAATTTTAATGGAATTTTATCGAGTTTTAAGATAAATTACACGTTCATTCCTGAAAGAATATTGTTATGTATTAAAGATAATCTGAATTAATTTAAAGAGTTTGATTAAAGTGATCTTTATTTATTCAATTGGTTTGAATTTAATTACGTTGATTAATCAAACCGGTTTTAAACGTTTCGTAACGTTTTCATACTTACTATCTCACTTGATATTTTTTAATTCCTCAATTGATTTTATCTCTGAAACTTAGAAACTCGAATGGTAATATATTTCACTGTGTGCATACCTCATTATATAGTACCTTGCGTTTTGCACGTTGCAGCAACTACTAATGCCTCACATTTGCATGTTAGAAAAAGTGGGAGCAAACGCGAGGAAAACTGCGATTAAAGTTAGCTTTTTACTTAACGTAGTTATTGAATTTTCGCAAGCTTTAGAATATAATAGCACGGAACATTTAGACGAATCAATAATTACTCAGATTTATTCGGTAAAATTGATCAAATTATTAATATCTATAATAATTATTGTATATACACGTCCATTTATCCTCAAAAGCATAATTTTTCGATTTAATCTCTTCCGTACAATAAAGACTAACCTATATTATTAAATCTTTAAATTTCCAAAAATTCCTTTTTACATTCCTAAATTACTAAAATTAGAACTAGATTTTTTAAACTATCGTCTATAGAATCCAATTTATCCAAACTCATAGATCATTTTATTTTATAGTATAGTTATAAATTCAATCGTATCTCTGTAATATTGATAAATTGTGCGTAATTATCGATTCATCCTCGTAACAGCAAACACGATTTTAACGGCCTCGAGAGTCGAATTTCCGCATCGACCGTCGACTCTCGAGGCAAAGGAAAACATGTTATTGTAATTCGATCGAGATGGAAAAGCAGGGAGAGAATATTACACGGCTCGACATATCCGTTTAGGTAAATAACGTCGGCGTTACCGCGAAAATGCATTCTTTGTCGCATTCGCTTTTAATCGGGCCTTTTCCCGCCTCGAGTATACTTTTCTGGAATCCATCGAGTCGCATAATGCCATTGAATCGTTTCAACGGTTCTCCCTCCCCATTGTTCCGTTAATCATCGATGTATGTAAATGCTTTTAACCGATCCACAAAGGAGGCCCGACGTTTCGAAAAACGCCTCTGTGTGACGTGTTCGCAAACCGTTTAAGAGGACCTCGAACAGAAACGTCGAGTAAACGAAAAAAGAAAGAAAAAAAGAAAGAAATATCGGAGTATTAAAATTTATTCAACGTTTGTTCCTGTATTTGCTCGATATCGAGTGGGGGAATAGGGGGATTCCTGTCTGGCAAGGGAAATCTTTCTGGATTTAATTTTCAGGGAATCGGGATAAAATTTCATTTTAGATTAAATATTTAAGAATTGTTTTTTTTTTTTCAACAATCCTTGTTTTGCATTTGATTTGATGATCTTCTTTAATGCAATTTCTATTTATTTCCTCTTCTACTTATCCACTTCCTCTAAAATCCCTTTAATTTTTACACTTATTTTGACGGTTATCTGTTCCTCTCTCTAGAATCAAAAAACGAGAAGAGTATTCCAGAGAGAGATATATTAATCGGTAAATTAATTTCACGAGAAGTCTCAGAGCATCGTGCTTCATTCGCTCGAATCGAGTTGTTGAACAACAATTTGAAAAGAGCAGAGAAAGAACGAATGAGAAAAAAGAGTATAGAGAGAGAGAAAGAGAGAGAGGGAGGGGGAGTGCATTAAGAAAGTGGGTATATTTCGATTCACCCTCTCCGTCTCCCATGACGAGGGTAGTTTACCCTTGCCGCTTCTCTATCTTTCTCCCTCGTGCAATCAATAACGGCCGTCGACGACTGCGCAACGTAACACACTATGGGTTTTCCCTCCGTACCTGCGCATCTTTTCTTTTCAATCCACGGATACCCAATAACCATGTGTGTCGCTAATAAACTACGGCCCGATACGGAGGGGAGGGTTCTACTATCCCATCCACTGGTGGCCACACTGTCTGTGCGCCAGGCTCGATTCGCGACACATCCCTGCCTTTCCAACCTGATCAATAGGGAATGACCGATGAATCACCCGACGAAATTCCAACCTCCGCCACCGCAACGATGATGGTCGATCGCGCGTGCCGCTTCGGGGGGTTTATTATGCACGGTTGTTGACGAGCTTGCGGCGCGATGCCTGATTCATAGAAGTGGTTTTACGGGGATGAATATATCGGGATTGATGGATTTGTTTTTTTCCTTCTTTCTTTCTTTCTTTCTTTCTTTCTTCATTGCTTCGTCCTGAATAGCACTCGGACAAATTATGATCGAAGATTATATATGGTCTATCTTCGACGTTGTTTTCTTCGAGTTATTATTTCGCGAGAAGTGGAAGAGTAGATATGAAAGAGTGGATTTGAATTTTTCAGAGAAGTAAAGGAATATATAGTGCAAATTGTTCGATAATATTTGTTAGAATGGAAGCAATATTTGTTAACATTTATCGTTTCAATATTCACTAAATATATAATATATATATATCGATCGAATATATCAACTGTCAATACACAATTTTATTGTGATATTGGACAACTTGTATATAAAATTCACAGCAAACGTGTAATTCGTGTTACACGATTGTGCATGCAATAAAATATAAACAAATGGATTCGTGTTCAGTTTATACGTTCGTATACGTTTTATTGAAGACAAGAATTATTCTGATGAAATATGCGAATAATTGATTGATGCTAGAAAAGATTGATATTTAAAGGGGAGATTTCTTTTATTCGTTATATATTTTATTTCATGAATTTTTATCATCGATAAATAAATTGCAATATCGTCCACACAGAGAAATTGAAATCGATGTTTTTATTTGCATTCAATTCGTTGCGAAAAGATTCGTTTATCGATATCGAATTCTCTTATAATAAAAAAGAAAAATAGACTTCAAGTCGAAAGTATTTTTGTGCATATTATCGATTACATTCGTTCATATAGAAGTTCTTTTCATTCTTTTCATTTCTTTCTGTTTTAAAATTATAACCTTGAATGTATATTAATCCTTTTTAACCCTCCACATCTATGGATATGATATCTTTTGACGCGATGACGTCCGTACGATGCTTTGAATGATATGTCTCACGTATTTTCTTATCAAGATTCCCACAAAATATCTCGTCTAAAGATTCGGTATAGAAATCAGATCGCAAGGCATCTCATTTACGTATACTAAAGAGTTAAAAATACTAAACATAGCATACGTTTTACAATTTTCATCTTATGAAATCGCAAACTTAATAAAAAATTAATTCGTATTTTTGAAATTTAATTTTCGATTGTCAATCAAAATCCTCGATTTATAAATTTTTGATTTTTGACAACAATAATGACAAATATTTATATCATATATAAAAAAAACAAAAAGAGACACGACGAATCTTCGATGCTCTCGACGCATCTTCCTCCACATTACCCAGTTCACCGACACGTAACGCAACTTGAGTATCGTTAAACTCTTCATCTAAACCAACGGATACCATGTAAAGCTACTTGTTTGCACATTTTGTTTATGGCGCTATTTTTAAACAAAGAGCCAACTGTCGTTCACAGTTTTCAGCGGCGGCAATTTTCACGGACGAGCTGGCAAAGCGTTCATCTTCCCTCTGTGTCCGTGAAAATATGCGGAAAACCCAGCTTGGGTATTGCCAAGAGTTTGATCCGTTCCTGATCTCTTTTCGGTGTATCTATCGTCGATCGAATCTTGATATTCTTTTTCGTCCACGATCTCGAAAACGTGAAATCGAGGGATGATACACGTATATACTTGGAAGGTTGGTTCGATACGTGCAATAAACGTAACGATATTCTGGTGGAAAAAGTGCCAACACAACCGCCGCGTGACCCAGATAAAAGGATAGCGGCTAGGATACGACGACGGGCGAAGCTTTTGTCTGCCTTTGCAGAACTCGAGAAGTCAGCTCATCAGCGTGTCTATTCTCGGAGAATGGGACATCTCGAGAACCTAGTTAGTCAAGACGGCTGTCCTCTTCAACATAACAGAGACAAATTAGAGTTTTTCACGGTGCAGAAGGGACGCGAAATCGCGGATGGCACGCGGTGGTTGCATACCACTAGGGGGCGGATTTCGAAATGCGCGCCACCATGTAGCACGCGATTTGCATTTGTTCTACGCCCAGTATCATTATCGAGGAAGGTTTTACCTTTGCTATGCAAATTAAGTCCTGCGTCTTCTTTTTTAAAAAGAATTGAATTGAAGTTTATTTTATTTTATTTTAATTTATTTATTTTATTATTATTATTATTATTTTTCTTTCATATATGTGTGCATTTAAACAGTATGGATTTAAATCTTTGTCGAATGAATGTTGGAAAATTGATTCGTTCGTCGAGGTTTTCTTATGTTTTGGATATTGTTAATATTGAATATTTCAAGCTATTGGGAGAGATTTTATGTATAATTTAAAAACATTAATTTTGAGATAATATTTTTTTTTTTAATGAAATTAAATAATTCTGTGATAGCTGGATTGAATAAAAAAATGGTTTAATTTTAAATTATTTCATTATTTGAATGAAACAATGAAATAATTTTCTTTATTTGGTATTTTTTTATTATTATTTATTTGAATAAATAAAAAACTGTGTGAAATTTATTTACAAATAATATGATTTAAAAACAATATTTTGAGATAAATTTTCTAAATAAAACAAATTTGTTTTATTTATTATATTTGATGACATTTCCTTTGTCCAATTGATTGAAACTGAGCAAATATTTGTGAAAATAATAAATCAATAAATTACTCATTTGAAAATATAAAATTTATATTTTTTATTAATTAAATTTGTACTTTTAGTAATATTCAATAATATTTAATAATGAAATTAAAATGAAATTAATTAATTAAAAACGTAGTTTCGTATTGATGTAGTTTCTAATCAATACTATTCTAATGAATAATTGATATTAATAAAATTTTCTAATTATATTTATCATTTTACTAATTGTAATTTATGTACTGTTACATAAATATTTTTTTGAAATTATTATGAAAAAACAAAACGAATATATTTGAATATATTCAAAATAATTGATAATATATTTTCTATTTTAGTTAAAAATAAAAAAAAAAAAAATAAAAAAAAAAGCGTAAGTATATATTTATATTAATATTGTAAATATGTTAATATGCTTTTGAATATTTTATATTTTATATGTTAGTTTTTGGCTTAATATCACATTATCATTGATTTTAAATACGATACTTTATCATCATGTCACTCATCAAAATATCATATATGTTAAATGATAATAAAATATTCATTTCTTTAAAATTCTTAAAATTTTTTGGCATTTTTTTCTAAAATTAAAAAATGACTGTAAAATTGATTGGAATTATATTGTAAGTAAGGAAATAAAAATTGTTATTATTATGTCTTGTTATAAAAAAAAAAAACAAACAAATATTATATAAATTCTTGGCTATTTTTTTTACATTTCTATTCTTAAAAGGATTCTTTTAAAAATAAATGAACAGAAAATTAATTCAATAAATTCGACAATTTTAAAGATCTATTAACATTTACCTACAATTTGCAGAAAATTTGAAAGCCAAAAAACCGATCGACTTGCCGATTCCAAAGGGTGTGGACGAAGATCTCGACGAAGATGAAGATGACCTTGAAGACGATGATGGCTTGGACACTGATGCAGATGATGAAGATGATTCTGAAGCTGATCCCGAAGATGGACTCAATGATCAACCTGATGATGATGAAAGTGACGAGGAATATCTCAATGATGATTACAATTACGACACTACAACAAGGTAAATCGATATTAATTTGATTTTAGTAATGATAGAACTTTTATATATTTTAACAGAATTTTGAAAAATTAAACATTATGAAACAACTTTAAATTATTTATATAAAAATACAAATTATTATAAATTATGTTAATGTAAAAAAAAAAAAAAAAGAATCTTTATGCGAGAATTTATCGAGCTGTACTCGCTTGCAAAAGGAATTAAAATCACAAAAGAATGGAATTTATTAACTACGTTTAGTTATTTTTAACATTCGGAAGATTATATAAGCGATTTATACTTTCACTAGGAACAGAAATTCCAATCTTTCGTATGAAAATAATTGCATTAAACTAATCCTGAATTATATTTGATATTTGATTTTTTATTTCAATTATAATCATTTCGATTATAATAATTCAAATAAATATATATTATTTCATATTTCTGCAAATATTAGTACATCTATCTATGTTAATATTATTGTAATTCATTAATTTCATATTTTAATTAAATAGTCTTTAATAATATTAATGCTTAATTAATGCCTCTATTAATAATTATTTATTGTTTGCATAATTGCAATGATATAATTTATAATATAATATAATATAATATAATTTATAAAATCTCTACGAAGATTCCCATCGTAATAACTCTCTCCAACATTTGTCCATATTTTTGATCAACAATTATATTAATATTTTATTTCTATTTAAATTCAAATGTTTCAATGTTTCTTGCGATATTAATACTAATATAAATAATTAAATATGCTCATTTTGTCCAGTCGATTATCAACAACAGTTTCAACTACGGAAAAACCGAAACAAGACGTAACTGCAATGCCATTGCCAGTTAGTACGAGCACACAACAATCTTCGCAGTCACAGAGCACACCGGATCCATATCTAACTCATTTCGATCCTCGTTCTGAGCACCAGAGCTACAAGCAAGCACAAATGAGGCTCGAAGAGGTGCACAAGGAGAAAGTAACAAAAGTAAGCGGGTGATGATACCATCTATCTCATTCTAATTTCTCTTACTTTTTACACAAGAAAAAGTATTATTTTTATTAAGTTATTATCTTCGTTTTTTGCTTATGTTGATTTTATTTTAGTTTCGTTGGATTTTAAATAATATGATTTTCGAAGAAAACGAATTGAATTTGAAGAAACAGCGTATCAAAGAAGACGTAAAATCGAGTTTCGAGAGATAGCTATTATCTCGCGGGACACTAGTGTCGAAATCTTTGTGCTACAACGTTTTCAGGTGATGAAGGACTGGAGTGATCTCGAGGAAAAGTATCAGGATATTCGTGCCCACGATCCAGTTGCTGCTGATGCTTTCAAACGATGGATGACCGCGCGATTCCAGGAAACTGTTGCTGCTCTAGAAGAGAGCGGTGCCGCGGAGAAGCATCAATTAAGCGCTATGCATCAGCAAAGAGTACAAGTATGTGATTTAGAATAATGGATGCAAGTGGCGAACATTTTTCGTTTAAGAAAGAAAATTTTTATCGATAGATTTAAATAACTGAAAGATACATTTGGTGTACGAATCTTAAAGTGTTTTCAAAATTGATCATATTATCATGATAAAAGTTAAAAAAATGGGCAATCTACATGAGAAAATAAATTGAAAATAATATTGGTAAATTGTATTTAAAATGACTTTAATATGCACATATCATAATAAAAGAAAAAAAAGATATAAGCGTCATAATGATATTTATTAAACAAAAATAGGCATTATGTTATAACTGAACATATATTTAAATTTTCAATATTAATTTGAATTTTGAAAAAGTATCATTTTATATTTTTCATTTAATTTTTCATGTAGATTTATATCTTTCTGAAATACATTATATAATTGGAATCTTTTTGATATTTATGAATGTTGCATTTGTCTTTGAAGATAAAAATAAAATATATTAATTTTATTGATTTATTAAATTAATTTAGTTTGTATTATATATTTATTTTATGTATATATATATTTTTTTTAAATATTATATCTTCAAATTTTTTAAATAATTTTCCTTTCCTGCAATATTGAAATTTAAAAAAAAAATTCTAATTCGATTCAAATAAAATAATGTATAATTTAAAAATTTTGAAAAAAATTTTCTATTTTTTTATTATTTGATTTTAATTATAATTTATATATCATTTATATAATATACAATATAATATTTATTATATTATCAATTTATAGGAAGCTGTTAAACAAAGGAACGAAGAAGCGATGTCATGTTATACAGCTGCTTTGAACGAGACACCACCAAATGTAAGTTTTTCAAGTATTTTACCCAATCGCAAATAATTTATTATATTTATTATTATTTAGATGCATCGCATTCAAAAATGTCTCCAAAAATTGCTTCGTGCTCTTCACAAAGATAGGCACCATACTATTGCTCATTACAAACATCTGCTGGACAGCAGTTTGGAACAAGCTCAACGTGAAAAACCAGCAACCTTGGAGCACTTGGCGGAAATCGATAGAATCACCAATCAGAGCCTGTTGATGTTAGAACGGTAATATGTCCGTCGATATAGAGTAACGTCAACGTCTCAGAATACTAGATTCCAGATTTTGACAGAGCAGAAAGAAATATACTTTGATTTAATAGAATACTATATGGAGGATTTCATTCATTATATTTAGGTATCCTGATTTAAGCGCAAAAATTGGCCGCCTTATGGATGATTACGTTTTGGCCCTCAGGAGCAAAGATGAGACTCCTGGACTGCTGTTAGCGATGACACGAGAAGCGGAAGCAGCCATTTTAGATAAATATCAGGCCGACGTTACCAGTAAGCAACAAGGTAATTTTAAAATTTAATAAATGAAAATGAAATACAACATAGTATAATATCGACTATATTTAAATGAAATCCATTGAATCTGTAGAAAAAGAACATCAAAAACAACTGGAACGAGCACGCAAGGAGCAACGCAAAGCTGAACGTGGTGAATTACGTACAGAACAAGCACAACAAGAAGAAAGCGATTCGATAAATGATAATAAAGATATTCAACAACAACCAGAGCAACCGGCAGCTATGCACAGTGAAGGACTTGTTAGGGCAGCTCATAGTTTGACACATGACATTTCCCATTCTGAACCGGTAAATATAGTTAGATAATATCGCTAGAAAAAAAAAAATATTTATAAGAAATATTTATAAGAAATAAGACCATGATATAAAAAATATTTCTATTTTATTTACGATATAGGGTTATTCTGTAAGAAGGGAGATGTATCACAGAGAAAGTCGATCTGTCTACTTTACACTTGCATTTGCTGGAATTGCACTTATGGCTGCAGCAGTGGTAGGTGTAGCAGTATTCAAAAGACGCAGTGCAAGAAGCCCTCATAGTCAGGTATACCTAAAATGAAATTTTAATTAATTAGAAAAATTAATAATAATTATATTATTAATATATAATTATATTATTAATAATAATTATTATTCTTAACGTCAAACAGGGATTTATTGAAGTTGATCAAGCGGCCACACCAGAGGAGCGGCATGTTGCAAATATGCAAATCAATGGATATGAAAATCCTACATATAAATATTTCGAGATCAAAGAATAATTTAATCACCTCGGTCTACAAGAGATTTTATTTGAAATTGATCTTTAATTGTCCGTTCTCGCGTATGTTCTTCAAGAATCTCATAGTATTTTGTTAGTGTAAGATATTCAGGTTCGAGGTTCTTCCGAAGATTCCGAAAATATATAAAATCTATGTCTTAGTGATATATGGAATAAAATCTGTCCATAGACGAATAGGTATTGCGATACGATATCATTATGTGTCACATCTCTTTATAATAACTCGCGACGTTATACGAAACATAACGATTTATGATATATATATAAAGCAATTTTCATATAACATCTAGTAGATAGAAATGTTATGAGTCGATTATACACTCGTATCAGAATTATCTACAAGACAATTCGAAAGGGAAACAACATGCCAATGTGCCATATGGGAAGGGCGTAATGTTGTCTTCGGAAGTATCTCATACACGTTGTTTTCGTTTGTCATACATGTTATTAACAAAATAAATAAACAAATAAACACAGGAAGGAGCGCTCATAAACAAATCTAAAGAAAAAAAAAAAAAAAAAGAATCATCACTCATTAATGTTATACGCGATATCCTTCAATTAGAAGGCTGTGGACTATGATCAATTACGGACATTGTTTTTTCAGCAATAGGAAATGCGTGTGCGTTAGAAGAAACGTATCTCGTGATGACGCATTCATAATATGCGTGCTGTTGCGCTCTTTGCTGTATATTTCTAAGTTCTGATATTTTTCGAGATAGTAAATGGCAATAAAAGTAAATGCAGCTTAAATAATACAATGAAAATAAGAAAAAAATGTTAGCAGCGGTAGCGGCTTACACAGCATAAAAATATAATCCGATTTAAAAAAAAAAAAAAAAACATGATAAGCATATTACATAGCACTATGCAAAAGTGTATGCTCTACGATACTCTTAAAATATCAGAACGGCGATCAATGCACGTTCACCTTCGTGATTGCAGCTGTTTTTTCATCTCCGTTCGATTCCCACTGCCTGATTTTTTCAGCGACCTTTTCAGTACTTAACGTCTACTTAGATTATACAACTTTATACTTATAAGAAATTGAATCATGAACGTATCTAAAGTTATTATGAGAAGCAAGATATTTTATCATTCCATAACAAATGTCCACTATCTTATCGAGGTGCTGCCCGAATGTATGCACGGAAAATATTCGGTAGCTTTGTTCGATTCGGCCGAGTTATCGTCGTGTTTCTTAATCGAAAACGGACGAATCGAAAGAATCACGTCGAGGTTGCCGAATAAGAGGAACAGTTCAACACAGGAGTTTTTTTGAGTGGCATTAGTACCTCAGATTTAGGTCGAATAAGTGGCGAATGTTAAAAGCAAGCGTGTTTCTGTCTTTTTTTTTATTTCACCAATTTTTTTTTCTCTCAAAAGATGGTTCATACAATAACTATCTTAGGATTATTAATTATATATGATGACGATAATATATTACACGTTTAATGCTTATATATTTGTATATGGTCAAAAGATAGTAGGCTGCGCTTTAGCCAGGGTCGCGTGGGAAAGCATAGCTTTCGTTTGTTTTAATAAATATTGCACGTTTTTTTATTTATATTATATTTCTTTGTATCAATAAATTAATTATATTAATACACACACACATATATATATATATATACATACATCAATTTGATAAGTGTTTATATAATTATAACAAAGAGTAACAATAATTTTAGTCGCGCAAGTGTTATGTTATTAACGATGGTTTAAGATGTTTTTATTTAGATACTATTTATATCAAAAAATTATATTTTCCTTCTCATTTTCTTTTTATTATAATAAAATCGTTTGTTTTATTTATGTTAATTTCGCTAAAATAAATTAAACGGATGCGCAAACCGAGGACGTTGAACAATAATCCTTGGATTCCTAAGCGCACGTGAAGCAGCTGCCTTCCTATTTAGCGAGCATAGTAGACTGTCTCACGCAACTCCGGTGGAAGAACGAGCCAACGAAAAAAATATATACACAGGCACACACATTCGCGCATCGCTGAGTGTTAAAAATATTATTTTAGATATATTAAAATGATAGCAATTAACCATATGTCTATGGAGATACAACAAAAGCATAGCATCAATGCGTTAATAATAATATAAATATCTATATATATATATATATATAAATATATATGTTCATGTGTGTATGTGTGTGTGTGTGTGTGTAATATATGAACAATATATATACATAGATATATATATACATATGCATATACATGTACACCTATCAAATTAACTATACATTATGTACCTATAGCATATAGTCGTTAAATGACAAGAAAAAAAAAACATTGACACGTCGCGTAATAAAAAAAATTTGACTTGATACGGATTCACAGATATTGATGAAAGAAAACATGTTGTTGTCTCTAGAAAAAGAAAAAAAAAACACAAAAATGCTATTTTTTTTTTTTTTTAATTGTTAATAATCATTCCAATTATAATTTTTATTTAATGTAAAATAAAAAAAAAGAATGAAGATGGTATGCGACCATATGACAATTGGCCTACGTTGGCGGATGTGCTATTGTTTATCATATATTATATTTGTCAAAAGATATGATGCGAATAGCACCTGTAATGCTTGCCAAATTTATCTCGTATACCATCTTTTAAATAACATAATTATAAAAAATTTGAATTAGTAATAACAAAATTTTGTACATGGCAAAAAAAAAGAATATCCATTCCAATGGAGTTTTGATAAAAGAATACTCGAGTAGCATACGAGAACATAATGTTATTTCAATTATAATTGTATTGATCAAAGAATTTAAAGAAAAATTAATCATCAATATTCAAGCTTGAAAACTAGAAGCATATCAGTTTTTAGTCTATTCGTTTTAACGATAGAGCCATGTCATTTTTTCACTTCAAGATATTGTGAATTTGCATCGAGTCACTTTGTATAAGTTTAAGAATTGATTTTTGTAAAGAGGTAATAAATATTTACCGTAATTAATTAAACTTTAGCTTAAAGAAAAGAAAAATAAATGGAAAAAAGACATGTGAGAAGTGAGGAAAAGAAAGAAGAAAAAAATAAGAATGAAGGAACAAAAGAAAAAAATAATACGTCCTTTGCGTAGCGGTTCGGATTTAGAAGTTGGCGAAAATGGGAATAATAACGGAACTAAACTTTATTTTTGCAGTTCTTTCGGTATAGATCGATTCTTACGATTTTATCGTGTCTTTAATGAACTTTAATATCGTAATAATGATGAAATACAAGAATCCGATTGTACGTGCAATATATCAATACTCGTGTATTTACACGCCTATACACAGCGCTATATATAGTTTTCGATCTTACGTCTTACGCATTTGTTAGCATTTAAAACAAAGTGATTTTATGTTTAAATTAAAATTCTACTTGATATCATCATATTTTTATGTTACATATTTTTGTTGCATTATTCATTATTGTTTTAATTATCGGCAATTGAATCATTTGATTAATAATAAAATATTTGGTTTTGTATAAACGGATTGATTGACGTAAAATGAAATCAACGTCGGATTAGATAAAAATTGATATTTCATAAATATCGCCCATTTGGTCGAAAATAAAAATACACAAATAATAGAAAATGATACACAATCTAAATCAAAGAAAGATGATGAACTTTTTAAGTTGCTTTTAATTGTAGGATCGGAAACTTCACGTTTATTATAAAACATTTCTATGACGAATAGAAAAATTACTAACCGGAGAATTAAACTAACTTCCTCGTCTCCCTCTTTCTCTCCATTACACAAGAATTTCTCCTCGCCACTCACAAATTTTATCGCATTAATACACTCCGTGAAAAGAACGTATTGTGTTTGTGGATATATGTAATTTTACTTATCAATAAATAAATTACAAAGATAATTACTAATTGAATGTCAATCATTCTTCAACATCGATATTAAATGAAATATTCTTATTCTGTTCAATATTTTCTTAAAAATTTTTCTTATGGAATAATAATTGAAATTGATTGATATTTAATTTAATTGAATAATATAATTATTGTTAATGTTAAAAAGTTACTTTTTTTATAAATTTAAAAAAATTATTGAATTTTAAATAAGGTCATATAATGAATTAAAATATGTAATAGTTAATTCATGTATGTATAATTTTGTATATAAATCAGAAATACTTGGTATTTATATAAATGTAATATAAAAATATGTTTTACACTAAAAATTAGATAATAAAATTACCAAGAATCATTTTCCATACTTAGATATCGTTAATATATCTTTATGATTAATTCATTTGTCGTGACTGGCTGCTTAATACATAAGAATCACGACCATTGAATCACAAATTATTGTTTGTCATTCACCAATCTGACAAAATTAGCATTGAAACGGATGTACGTTACTTTCGTTTCTTTAACATTATAAAACAGTAACGTCTGGCAGTATATGTCTGGTAAGTATTTTTTTTTATATTAATTATAAAATAACTGATCCATTGATATATATTAATTGATACTTTATCATAATAATTATTATTACAAGATATTATAATCAGTTTGCAATAAAAATTCATAAGTATTTGATAAAATATTAATATTCAACATTTTTATTAATATGATGTAATGTATTTTAATTAATAATTATGTGCGATTGATTGATAAAAAATTTGTTCTTTATAAATTGTGTACTTGTAAATATTACATTTAATTTTGAATTAAAATTAAACGAAAAAATTAATTTTCATTTTAATACAAATAGAATAATAAGCGAATTTTAAGTTTCACTTACAGCTATATGCATGTATATTCTTTAAGCGATTTGTTACTAGTAGTAGTTGTAGTTCATTGTTGAACACATGTGAAAGTCAATAACATTTAATTCGTACTAGTGCGTGATATTATAAGATTGTATTGTGAGATAATACTATCGATCGAAAAAACAATATGGCGTCCACGATAAATATCTAGGAAATGTCAAATCCAAAATAAAAATCAACATTATCAGAGTATGACGTATACAAAGATTTTAATAATGTAAATATAATGTAGTGCAAATCAGAACATAAAAAATAATTAATAAGTGACCTGAATATCTTTAATATCTTAAATTTGATAACCTTACATGTTAATATGATGAATTTTGAAAGGTATTAATATTTATTATTAATTATGAAGATATTCATTTAAACAATTTTTAAGTATTTTATACTTAAATTATTGAAAAATAGTATTACTAAAAAAATATTAGTCTTTACAATAGATAGCAATGTGATTTTTTTATTTTTATAGATTCTACAATTATTGTTTGTTTTAAAATAATTAATAAAAAATTTATTGCTAAATGAATAAACAAGACACAGCTCAAATGTCACTCGATGATGACTTTGATAGACCATTTGAAGATGTGGAGCCTTTACAATGGGGAGCATTACGGGAATTATGTCATGCTAATGCAGAATACTTCATGCCACATCAAGATGAGAACAGTATTAGAATTAGAGCTGCACTTATGGCTATATTAGATCATTTGATACAATTGCAACCATTATATAAAGAAATTAGTAGAATTGCACCAATGTTTGATCTTGATGTGCAAACACCTGGTAATGGATATAGAAGTTTTCTGGTGCTAATAGACAAATGCATTATTCATTCTCGTTCAATCTGTCATCAAATATATTGTCAAAAAGATTCTATATTTTTTCGTAAAAGCTATCACATGAGGTAATTATGATTTGTTTTAAAAAAATTATTAAATATTTGTATCTAAAATTATATTAACAATAATAAGTACAAATATTTATAGGGAAATTGAGGCTTGCTCACAATTGTTGGCATCTTTGTGCACTTGCTTAGAACATTTACAAACTCTTTATTCATGGAGTGAATATATAAATGATGGAAAACCATCTCTTTTTATAGGCGATAATCATAATCCTCATGAAATTTTAAATAAAGTAGAAACCATAAATCAGTATTGTTTTTATGGCAGATGTTTAGGATTTCAGGTAATGATAAAAACATATCTAATTAATGATTCACTATTTTTTGTCATTTTCTAATAAATATAAAAATGTGAAATATGTAAATATGAAAAATATTTTCAGTTTCATGATAATTTAAAACCTATTTTAAAGACTATACTGGTTTGTATGGCAACATTCAGTGAAGCATTTTATGCTAATGGTACATTGTTAGCAAGATGTGCTAATTCTGTCAAATATATGTTAGATCCTGAAATAAGAGCTCGTCGTATCGTCGATGTATCTCAACGTGCTGACATTTCATTTTGTCAAGCTTTTTGGTTTCTGAATGAGACTGGTAATATACTGTGATTTTCAATCATAACATATATATAATTTATTTTAAATGTAATAATTGCTTGTTTTATTTTGATAATTGTTTTAATATATATTATATATATTATATAAGTTATACATTTTAGATATTGCACGGAAATTGCCTGCTATAACATCTTCTTCTTTGGCAATAAATCAAGTAATTTCTATTCCACCTGAAGAGTTGACACTTTCTACATTAAATGGATCAACTATATCAATTCCTATACCAAATAGTCATATCGGGAAAAAGCCGATACATGTTAGACTGTTAAGTTCTAAACGTCGTTTAGGAATGGTAAAGAGATGATTTATTTATTTCATATAAATAGCACTATTATTATTTTTAGTCATTATTTTCCTTTCCACATTTCCTTTAATAAAGTAGAAATTTTTGTGAAACATCAGTTTCACTCCTGTGCAGTACATGCTTTTCTCAGGTTGGTTCAGGTGGAGTAGGGGGAGAATTGCATGGATTGTCCAATGAATTGATAATTCATTGTCATGGTGGAGGTTTTGTAGCACAAACTTCTTTATCTCATGAAACATATTTACGTGGTTGGGCCATAAGTCTTGGTATACCTATTTTAAGTATAGATTACAGTTTAGCGCCTGAAGCTCCATTTCCTCGTGCGCTCGAAGAAGTGCTATATGCATATGCATGGGCTTTAAATCATGCAAGTACATTGCTTGGAAGTACAGCTCAAAAAATACTTCTTGCTGGTAAGATGTAAAGCATTGCATGTTATTATTTTCCTAATATACCTTTATGCACATTTTTTTTTAATATATTTAATATTTGCGTATAAATAATATAATTTTTTAATAGGTGATTCTGCTGGGGCCAATTTAAACTTGGGAATTACTTTAAAATGTTTACAATTAAATATTAGAAAACCTGATGGAATATTTATGGCATATACACCAGTACTTGTTGATTTTGTATTATCACCTTCGCGATTGCTTTGCCTGTCAGATCCATTATTACCTATGGGATTTCTTTTACGTTGTTTGAAAGCATATATCCCTTCAGATAATAAAAAAGTTACACGGTAAATATTATATATTAGAATAAGTCACAATTAATTATTTTTTAATTATTTTAATAATTATTTTTATATTTCATTTTATTTTTTTTTTTATTTTTTAGAGAAAAAGAACACGATGTTGCTGAATGCATAAAATCAGATTCAGAATCTTTTGCTGAAGTAAGTGAAAGTGATTTAATAGCATTAGCTCTGAGTCCTAATGGAGATGAAACAAATGATGCACATAAGTTAGCATCTTTACCATCTGATTCAACTTTGAATTCTGTTACTTTAACAGAAGCTGATGGTAAATAAATGAAATAAATGCAAATATAAAGATATAATTAAATGTTATGATTTAAACATGATATAATTTTTATAAGTTTATTAATTTTTTATTTTAATTTTGTTTTTTAATTGTTTCATAATTGGTTTTATATTATACTTTATATTTATATAAATATTTTTTGTATATTCTTTGATATAACAGGAATGGAACATCTACAGGAAGAAGCAAAATCTCAAGAATATATTAATAAATTTTTTGAACTTTATCGAAATTGTGGAACAAATACTTCAACACATATTGGAAATGGTACTATTAGTGAAGATAATAATATTTCAAAAAATGATAGATCATGGTCTTTTTTTGGATGGTCTCTCAGTGGAAGGCACAAAGAATCCAGAGAATTAGATACAGAAAATATAAAAAGTCCTTTGGAAGAATTTATATTCACAGTACCCAGAGATCCATATTTAAGTCCTTATCTTGCATCGGATAATCTTTTAGCACAATTACCACCTATTAAAATGCTTGTAAATTCTTAAATCTTAAATTTTTTATAATATGAAAAATATGAATATAATATTAAAAAAAAAATTATATATGTAAATAATATTTTATAGACATTAGAATTGGATCCATGCCTTGATGACTCGGTCATGTTCGCAAGAAAACTTCGATTGCTTGGTGTATCAGTCACGCTTGATATATTGCCAGGTTTACCGCATGGATTTCTTAATTTAACACCAGTAATTATTTCTTTTATCAAATAAAACATTATCAAATATTACATTATATTCAATTATAGCAAGTTATTTAAATTTATAGGTTTCAAAAGAAGCAAGTGAAGGATCAGATCTATGTGCAAAAAGATTGCAGGAATTATTGGCATTATAATTACATACAAGGAGCAAATATTCATTGAAGATTAAATGTTAATATGCAAGAACAAAGTTTCTTTGCTATAATTCTTTTAGATATCAATTTTAATTAATTTTTTATGTACAAAGACTAAAAATAATTTGCAATATCTCAAAAGTTTATGTATTAATATGTGAACGTGAATGTGTTTTACTCTATTTACATTTTATATTATATATTTATATTTTATTAATGATATACTATGATATTTAATATCTCTTTTTTAAAATCATATCTCAAATTATTGTACTTAAATGATAATGTCAAAATGTTAATATCTTTGTATTTGTATTATGTTCACTGAATATGCAATTGCGAAAAAAAGCAAAAAAACTTTCAATTTTCTAAAAAAAAAAAAAAAAGAAAAAAGAAATTTAAAGAATAGGGACTACAAATATGTTGGTTGCATAAATTATTTTAAATTGTTTGTTTTCAGCATTATAATGCTGTTTAATACTTTATGCAGCTGATACAAGATATTAAATATATTAGGTATAAATAAAGTATTATAAATGTGATATGTTTAGTAAAATAATATGTTTTAATATGTATAATGTTGGCAATAATTGAAAAATTAATTTTTTTATTTTGATTATTAATAATTTATGGAATTGTTAAGTTATATTTTTTACGTCGATATACATTGTATTTGTCAACTTTATTAAATTATTTATAAAACTCTATTTTATAACTTATATAACACACTGGGAAGTACAATAAAAATAATTTTATTACCAGACTATGAAAACATGTAGTTTTTAAGATGTGATAAATTAATGATTAATGATTTTTATTGATTAGTTTGTTGATTATTTGTTTGATTTGTTTTGGGACGTAAAGTTTTTTGTAATACATGAGCATCTGCAGGTTCTATTCGCTTATAGTAATGTTCCTTTGTTTCGACTATTTCAAATCCAAATTTTTTATAAAAGTCAATAGCTCCTTCATTACTTATTTGAACATGACTGTAAAGAAAAAGTATTCTTAATTATAAAAATATAAATTTTTATTTACATATTTATATAAATATTTTGCATATATAATAAATATAATTAAATATTTAAGTATATTAATACTTACAGAAAGATTGAATCAAAATTTCCATCTTTATAAACATAATTTAAAACATGTTGCACCATTACAGTACCTATTCCTAATCTTCTATAGGGATAAAGACATCCCAATGTCATAATATATAAACGTCTAGAATTTTCAGAAGTATCTACTCGACAACAAACTGCACCAACCTAAAATAAAAATTTCTTATAAAATCTCTCATTTGATTTAATTATTATTCAAAATTGATATGTTTTTTAATATAATTTGCATAAATACCATATAACATACCACTATATCATTGTAATATGCAAGTTTTGCTAGCTCCCCAGCTTCTAAAACATCTTTATAAAATTTTTCATTATATGAGACAGGAAACACCACTTGATTAAGAAGTTTGAGCTGTTTTATGTTATGTGGTGTTACATCTCCTAACTCTATTTTTGATCTGTAATTTTAAATTTTGTATTTCAATTAAATATAAAATTGGTAACATTATTCTTTTTTATGTTTTTTATATTATATATTTGAATATTTTAAAATAATATATATAAATATATTTATATTTATATATGCTCATAGGTATAAATTAATATTTTTTTTTGTTTTTGTTTACAAAAACAAAGAATTTCAGATAAATGTGAAATTATAAAATATGAATAGAGATATATCTTATTGTTTTTAACAATTTTCTAAATATATTATTCTATTAAAAATTATTTTTACATATAATTTACTTTTTTTATTATGTTTATATTATAATCTAATTACACGTTTTGAAATAAACATGTCTTTGAGAATAAAAATATTTAAATTTTGAATTTAAAGATAATCATTGTAAGTCATAAACAAAATAAAAATCGTATAAATTTAGTTATAATATACTGGAATAAAACAACTGTAATTGCTTTTAGAATGTTTTGATTCGTGATATAAAAATATAACCTCAAAACTTTTAGAACTTACCTAGTCATATTAAGAAATACAACAGATTTGAACGTTACTTGAATAAATAACAATAACAAGTTTTAATATGAATTGCTTTCTAAATAAATTATAAACAAATAAGCCGTATATATAACACAATAACGTCACACGGCTTCGTACTTTTTTATACTGAAATTATATTAGGGGAGTAGGTTAAATATATTCCTGTTTCTTCATATTTTGATAAGTTTTAGAATACACAAAAATTAATTACAAATAACAAATTCAATTATAAAAAATATTATGTAAAAATATTATTTATATAAAAATAATTTACATTTTTACAAATTATACATTTGAAAATTCATATACTCATAAAATTTTAATAGAATACAATATTTGATTTAATAATATGTTTTATATTATTTCAAATTTATTTATATTTATTTCTTTTATCATTATATTTTATTATAATATTAAATATATAATAAAATATATTTAATCATAAAATATAAATAGAAAATAATATAAATATTTAAAATAACATCAAATTATTGTATGTATGATTAAAGTATGAATTTTTGTTTGTATATATAAATAATTTAGATATCTACAATTATACGATATTTTTTAATATATTTTTAATAATTAAAATCTCAAAAAATAATTTTAAATAATAAATATATATTATACATAAATATAAATACATAAAAATGTTGAGTTTAAAATTTTATATAAAATAAGGAAACTATAAATAAAAAAATATTACTTTATATATTTTGTCTTTCATAAATAAATTTTACAATAAATCAAGTTAAAATATTTTATAAATTAATGATTTGTTTTCACATATGATTTAATATTTATTTATAGGAAATAACTAGTTGAATCGATTAATATATTCAAATATATATGATTCCATTTAAAAAAATTGACAATCATTATATATATTAAGGTATATTTTATATTTTCTGAATTGTCCTAGATATATATTACAAATTAATTATTTACCAAATAATTTGAAGAGAATTTTTTATGAAAATATATCTAATTGATATATATATGATTATACTCAAAAAAAAAATATATATATATAAGCAAGAACAGCAAATAATAAGACAAGAATAGAGACATTCGTAAAATTCGAGAATCAACGCTATTTTTAGAGTGACACAAATAATTAATACAGGACAGAAAATAATGGCAGAAAATTAGAGATAGGATAAGAATTAACTGCCAGCGTTATCTCTAAAATATCAAACATATTTTTTTAAAAAATTATCTTTTTAAAATTACAGATAGTACTAGTCTTAAATTCCTATTTTACTTTATCTTGTTTTTGAAGAAGTGTCTTTGATATTTAAGAGATGATATTTTATAATCAATTTTTATTTTATGTATATCTTTATTCTATTTATTTTCCTTATTTAATTAGTTTCATTTTAAAAATGGCCAAATTTTTATTCTATTTATTCTATTGTTGAGCCTATCTTCTATATGCTTTTAATGCATGATCATAGACAAGCAGATAAACAGAATATTAATTCACAATTTATTTTTATAGTTCAAGATTTAGAATGTATCTAAAAATTTTTATTGTATATATTTCATTGCATTCTATCATTTAATTCTTTAATTTCATATATTAATGATTTTTAAATATTTAAAAAAATTTTATTTTGGAAAAAATTAAATATTAAAATTTAAAAAGATATAATTTTATTTTTGGAAATCAAATTTGTAATATTAATAGTATATATTATTATATATTAATTTCCATGGTATTAATATATGAAGTAATATTGCATTGTAATAAATTCGAAATACATAATATCGATTCTAAACTATATTATAAATAAAAATCTAATAAATTAAAAATAAATTATAAATAATAATATATAATAATATAATTATTTTTCTATTTTTTAAAAAATTTATTTCTAATTTTCGTTTAATAAAAACAGTTTTTTCTAATTAAAAAGATATATATATAATGAAAGTTGAGAATGATAAATAAAAGATATTACCTTAAAATATAAGATAATATAATATAATATAATATAAGATAAAAAATACATTGAATGTCAAATCTATTATGCAGTTTATCTGTGATATTATGAGATTTAAATTCAAAATAAATATATATATATATATATAAAACAGTAGAGTTAAGAAAAGCGTTGTATATTGTACTATATTAAACGTTAAGTATAATTTATTTTTTATATCATATTTTTTTATTTTTAATGACAATGTCATGTAATAAAAGAGAACATAATGAAAGTGATAATGAAGATTGGATTGGTCCATTACCTTCAGAAGCTGTACCTCAAAAGAAACAAAAAGGTTAGAATACCATAACTTTTATTTTATATTTATTCTTTCTACTATTTTATGAATTAAATAAGAATTTTTTTTAATTAGTTTTTTATATCTCTTGTGTATAAAATTTTAATATGATTTTGAATTATAAAAAAAAATATTGATATTTATATGAAAAAAAAGGGATAACCTTAAATTATTATGTTATTATTTAAATTTATATTTTAATATTAATGATGAATAAATAAATAAATAATATTTGAATTTCTTTTACTTTGATAAAATTATGAATTATGAATTTAATAAAATTTTTTAAACATTGTACATATTTAATTATATTAAATATAATTTTTAGCATTATTTATTTAATTAAATTTATTTAATTTTTGCAGTTCTGGAATATGAGCAAGTATACGTAGATAACTTACCATGTTGTGAATGTTATGAAAAATCTTATATGCACAGAGATGTAATCACTCATATTGTGGTAACAAAGTTAATATTAATTTATATATAATAATTTTAATAATAATAATTTATAAGTTATATAATATAATTTTATATTTATATAATTTATATCTTTATACAGATCAAATTTTATTATAACGGGTAGTTGTGATGGTCATGTTAAATTTTGGAAAAAACAAGAAGAACTTATAGAATTTGTAAAACATTTTCGTGCACATTTAATGGCTATACAATCTATGGCTGCTAGTTGCAATGGTGTTCATGCATGTACTGTGAGTTTAGATAAAACGATTAAAATTTTTGATGTTATCAATTTTGGTAAATAATTTTATATATATATATTTTAAATTATATGTATGTTAAATTATATATATATATATTTTAAATTATATAATTTAATTGTTAGTAAAATATTAATAGTTTTATTTTAGATATGATTAATATGATGAAGCTGGATTATATACCACTTTGCTGTGAATGGATATATTCTCCTGGTGATGCAATATCTGCAATAGCAGTTTCTGCTCAAGAATCTAATAAAATTTTTATTTATGATGGACAAGGAACTAATATACCATTACATGTTTTTGAAAAATTACATACTAAACCTGTAGTTGCTATGAAAGTAAAAAAAAAAAAGAAAAAAAAATAGCATAAATAATTTTATTTTCTGATTTTATTTATATGATCTTATATAAATTTTTATTTGTAGTATAATTCGATATATGAAACATGCATTTCTGTGGATAAAGCAGGCATTTTAGAATATTGGACAGGACCTAAAATGGAATATAAGTTTCCTAAATGTGTCACATTTGAATCTAAGCTAGATACAGATTTGTTCGAATTTGCAAAAAATAAAACTTATCCTTGTGGATTAGCAATATCTCCAGATGGTAAAAGATTTGCTTCTCTCAGTGGAGATCGAAAAGTTAGAGTTTTCACTTTTCGTACCGGAAAATTGTATAGAATATTTGATGAAACATTACAAAGATTTTCTGAATTACAACAAGTGACGCAACAATTGCCAAATATGGAATTTGGACGAAGGTAAAATTTTTTTCCAATTAAATTAGATTATAATTTAAATTCTTCTTTATTAAAATTTTAATTATATTATTAATTATATTATATTTAGAATGGCAGTAGAAAGAGAACTGGATAAAACAGAAACAAATTTAGGAAATATAGTTTTCGACGAATCGGGTTATATAGTTTTATATAGTACAATGTTAGGTGTAAAAGTTGTAAATTTGTATACAAATCGATGTATTAGAATTATGGGAAAACCTGAAAATATTCGTCCTATGCAATTAGCTCTATTTCAAGTATGTATAAACAAATTTGTAAATTTATTTTTATTAATACTAATTTATATTGTAAAAATTTATAGGGAAAAGCAAGAAAAACTACAGCTGCAGTGACTGTAGAGATGGAAGCTGCAGAAAATCCTACATTAGAAATGAATCGTCCTGATCCAACTCTTTTTTGTACAGCTTATAAAAAGAATAGATTTTATATGTTTACAAGGAGAGAACCTGAAGATACTAAAAGCCAAGAATGTGATAGAGATGTTTTTAATGAAAGACCATCAAAAGAGGATATTATTTCCTCTACAGAAGCTACAAATGTACAAAAGATTTATGATCAAGCAATTATTCATACTGCTCTTGGAGATATTCATTTAAATCTTTTTGGAAAAGATGTTCCGAAAACAGTGGAAAATTTTTGCGTTCACGCAAAAAATGGTTATTATAATGGACATATTTTCCATAGAATAATTAAAGGATTTATGATTCAAACCGGTGATCCTACTGGAACTGGTACTGGTGGAGAAAGTATATGGGGAGGAGAATTTGAGGATGAATTTAAATCCCATTTAAAACACGATAGACCATATACTTTAAGTATGGCCAATGCTGGACCAAATACAAACGGCAGTCAATTTTTTATCACTTTAACACCAACTGTAAATTGAAATAATATTCTTCTTTTTTTTTTTTTTTAATAACGATTAATATTATGTGTAATTTTTAATTATAATTTTTAATATATATGTTAATTAATATTTATTTTATATCTGTTTTAGCCTTGGTTGGATAATAAACATACTGTATTTGGTAGAGTTATAAAAGGAATGGAAGTTGTACAAAATATTAGTCAAGTAAAAACAAATCCAAAAACTGACAAACCTTATGATGATATTCGAATAGTTAGCGTTACTGTGAAATAAAATTTCAAAATTAATATATAAAATATTTTTATATAAATTTCTTTTATGGTATATGTACTATAAATAATAATAAATATAATAATAATAACAATAATAATAATAATAATAATAATAACAATAATAATAATGATAAAAATAATGATATAATAATAATAAATTCTTAAAATCCTTATTCTTTATCCTTTTGCATATGATAAAGCAATCCTCTCAAAAAACTGTACGTCCCTGTGCAGCATACAAATGCATTTACACTAAACAAATTGTAATTTTTTGGTGTGATAACTAGGGAATATCTAATGAATAAATAATAAGATTTTTTTATTATAATATTATAATTTAAAATAATATATACATATATATCTTTGAGAAAAAATAATATTATTTAAAAGATACCTAGACCATATAGCACCAGTAATCATAAGACTTGCAGTTTGACTAAGAGAAATTGTTTCTGGTGGTCGTCTAAGATCTCCAATTCCCGCTATTACCAAACCCCATTTAAATGTAGGTGCCCAGAAGAATACTGTAGTTGGTCCTATATTAATAAAAATGTTAATAATAATTACAAATTTTATAAATTGTGTTCATAAAAATTGATTTCAACCTGCAGGATGTAAAAAAATAGGAACGAATCTTGATGGAAAAACAGAGGCTATTTTTATCATAAGTTGTTGATAAGGAGTCTTTTTCTTTTCTTCTGGTGGCTGCATTATATGCCAACAATAAAATTTTAAATCGTAAAATAAATAGATTATAAAAACGTTTTAAAATCGTCTAAAAAAAAAATTATATATAGAATAATTCAATATAAAATTGTAAATGATCATCTAAAGAATAAAAGATTGACAAGTGGTACAAAAACATATAGTTGGTGATGCTTATAAACAAAATTTATTTTGAAGATTAAAAACAATTATATTTAATTCTTTAATTCTAATCAAATTATTCATGAATGTATATTTATGATTGTTATTATAAATATTAATAAATATTCAATTTATTTTAATTGTGAAATAAAAAAATATTTTATAAACAATTTTATATTTTATGTATGAAATAAAATTACACTAGAATATTAACAAAAAATTTAAGAAAAATTATTGAAATAAATATTATCTACATTAAAATTTTTTCAAATATATATTTTATATAAATATATTTTATTTTTTTCTTTTCGTTATTCTATTTTGTTAAATTATTAATTTATATTTTCAAATTTTAATTTTTCTAGAACAAAATTTAAAATATGAATTAAAAAGTACTAAAATATTGATAAAATATCTAAATTTTTATTTAATTAAATTTCATAGTAATTTTATATGTTTAAACAAAAGATTGAAGAATCCTTTTTGGTAACTTTTGATTGCGATTCGAAAATTTTTAATTACTTTATTTATATTATATACAAAACATTATAACCAATTCGATGTAACGAAAAATTCAAAATTGTATTTTATATCATTATATAAATATGTAATTCATTAAATTTCTCTCTTAAGAAGGTCTCTACGAAAATATTGTAAATATTAAAATATAATAGAATATCTTTCATATTAAATTTAAAATGAGTTGCAGTAAAACGCAGGGAACATGGAACGATTTGGAGGAAATGAAATATTTGCTTTGTGCTATTGAGTGCTGGTACATTTATTTTTCCTATTATTCTTCAATTAAAGATCCAATCTTTTATAGTTATAAAGAAAAAATCTTTGCGAAACTGAATGTTTAAAATAAACTTTTGAAAATATTGTTTTGCAATATAATAATAATTTTTTTTTTATAATTTAAAGATTTAAATAAAGATTTTAATAAATTATAAAACTGGAAATAAAAATATAACATATTTTTATTTTTCTTTCAATTATTTAATTTTTTGCCATAAATTATATATTTATTATCTTTTTTAATTTTTATTAAATTCTATGTTTCAATCTTGAAAACTAATATAAATCTGGAACGAAGAAATATTCTATATTTTTTTTAATTTTTTCATCAAGTAACTTTATTTCGTAACTTTCATTTTCATTCTTTATAAATAAACAATAAAGAGAAAATATAAGTAATACATTTAGAAAATAAAATCTTAATAGGAAAATAACAAAAAAATTATCTTATTCTCAAACTTTACAAATTTATTTTTCAGCAAATGTCCATGTATACCACCCACACCTGTATGTTCTGTCCTATTACCACCGAGAATCGAAGAATTACCTGCATATATGCCTGTTCAGAGACCCTGTTGTCCTCCACCGGTTTGTCCACCAATGCTTCGTTGTCCATCACCACCACCTTGTCCAGTTTCGTTTACTTCTTGTACGGCCTTACCTCCTTCTTGTCGGGTACCGATAGTTCCTAGTCCTTGCATTCCATGTCCTCCAATTTGTCCTTCAAGGGGTCCTCCACCATTGCGTATAGTACCATGTTGCCCAACTTCATTACCATGCTATCCAGGTGAACTTTGTCACAATATTTATTACTATATTTATTATTACTTCTTTGATAAGAAGTTAAGTATTATACTAATTATCTATTGAAGAGTTCAAAGGAAAAATAATACGAAATATTTCAAATATGATAACCGAAAAAAAAAATAGATTTTATATGAATTTTTTTTCTTGTTTAAGAAAAAGAAAGAATACAAATTTTTGTTTAATTAAAATATTAAATACAAAAGAATTGTTTTTAAGAACAAATTTAATAATTTTTCTATGCTATTCTGAAATTAATTACGCAAAATCATTACAAATTATAATTTTATTGTTGTTTTATATTTTTCAGTTTCTCACTGATGTATGATGATAATATATATAAGAAAAATAAAACTGTTTTTGAAGAGTCTGTGAAGAAAGGTAATCAAATTGATTTCATCAAAATAAATTTTTTTTAATGCTATTGTATAATTGTAGTGATAATTGATATTTTAATTTGGCAAGTGTCAATGTTGCATACTACAGGACAATTGTATTAAAGGATTCTTGGACTATTAATCAAGTATGAAAAAGGGCAAAAAAATTGTAAAAATATTATTTGATATGTTTTTTCGGTAATCCTACATTTTAAAACTTTAACGTGCAATGATAATTTTATTATAATGTATATAATATATAATGTAACAAAAAATATGAATAATTCTGAAAAAAGATTGAGTTTTATTAGAAATAAGAATCAATATTTCTGTTTCTAATTATAAAGTTTAATTGAAGAAAAAAGAAGAACAAAAATAGGAAATATTGAAATTATGGATAAGGTCAGTAATTCGAAGTAAACGATAAGACATCGTACACAAGAATTTTATTCGTATGTCGATACGGTCCCATTCGAAGTTTAAAATAATCATACTCATCTCGAATCGATTTACAGGATAGAGAATCTTTCCTTCTTAAACTAAAGCCTAGCATACAATAAATCCATGAAAGTTTTAAAGTTTTATTACAATAGTAATAGCTATGAGATATCCACTATCTTATAATAAAAGCTTAAAAGTTAGTGGAAAAAACATAATTACTACTTTTGAGACGCAAAAATTGATAAAGTCACTGCAATTTAATTGGTCACGGATAATTATCGATCACTTACCGATAAATTTATACATATTATAATACATACTCTGCTTTCTCGCTTCTTTTTTAAAATAGATATTTTATTCTCACTTTTTCTGCTTCTTTTTCTTTCTTATATATAGATATTGGAAAGAGATTTCCATTTAGGTATAGAAATTTTTTCAGAAGAATAAAAAATTCTTTAATCGTTGCCTTCGTCTCATATAGGATGTATTATTTTAATCTTCAGACGCAATATATTATAGATTCTTCTTAAAAATCGTTTCAAATAAAATTTTGAACTGTTATTGAACTCCAAAAATTGATTTTCGATCAACGATTGAAACGATTGATCATTAAAATCTTATTTTTTAAAACGGTTTTTCATTTATCTTGATATAACTTCCGATTTCAGAGATATCTCTCATATAAAAAAAAAAAGAAATAATTTTTCAATCAATCATTTACTTTAAACTTGATTAAACTCTATTAAAATTAAACAAACCGCTGTAACTCTGAAGATAGTGACTTCCGGATAACGAGTGAACGATCATTAAAAGCGTGGAAACTTCCTCTTTAAAATGCATTTTTATTTATTTCGATACAACTTTCGATTATTAAGATATCGTGTAAAGGAAAGAGTAATTTTTAATCGTTTATTATCTTTGTCCTTGTTGTTCACTCGAATCTCTCGCTCGCACTTTATTTTATTGATCTATTCCAAATTCCAGACAAATGATAGCCGCGATTCCTGAAAAAGTAATATGCAACTCTTAGAAAGATGTATGTATTTCCAGAAAATAATGCAGATCAGGATCACGAGCTCATTCATAATTTCCACGTTATATTAAGTATTATGAATACTTTGAGTCTTTATATCTCGGCAACCATTTGAGATATCGCTATAAAACAAAATTTGACAAAATTTTTAGTTTCTTTTAATGTTTTTTTATGCAAGAAATTGAAGTTTCATTTGTGATTCTGTGATATAAAAAATTTAGAAACATAATTGCGTCCGAAGACTAAAATCGAAATATTATTTTGTATAATTTTTTTAATCTTTAAAGATATACTTATTTAATTGAGTGATAAGTTAATTTTTTTTATTAATCTTTTGTAGTATATTTGAAGCTATTTGGAATAATCTGAAATTTTGGAATATTTTCATTATATTTTTGATTTTTATCAATTAATCAAATTTTTCGACGATTAGTTTAAAAATTTATTATACAATAAAATAGAAATAATAATAAATAATTTTGAGATTTTTCAGATTTTTTTAAAAGTTTTTTATTTTTTTGAAAAAAGTCCGAATGAACAAGATGGATTCAAAGATACTATAAAAGATTAACGTATTATCTGTATATTATAGAATTAGCAAATGTTAAATATTATTATATATTATAATGTAATTTTATGTTACATGAAAAATTCTTTGCCTTCAATTTCTGATTGCTTAATTTTTATTAATTATTAATTATGTAAAGAATTCTTTTAAATTTATAGAAAGATTATAACGATTTATTATTTATAATTGATGCCTAGTCAAATATTCGATGAGTACATAAATATTAATTGATAAATAGATGAAAAAATTGCATATCTAATTTACAATATTGATGGATATTTTAATAAATGGCATAAAAATATTTATAATTTACTTATAAAATTAAAAAGAATTCAATATCATCTCAATTGCAACTTACGATTAGAAAGCTTAAATTTGTAAGTTTTTTTTAATTTTCGATTTAATACAGATAATTTACAAATTCGATATGCCTGTTTTGATTATTGAATCATAGATAATCGCAACAATAACAATTAATTTATTTAATTTTTGGAGAAGAATTTAATTATAAATTTATCTAGAATTTGTAACTTATAATATTCTTACAAAATAAAATTAAATATTTTATAATATTAAAATTAAGTAGCTTTCACAATAATTACATATATATATATATATATATATAATTAAATTTAAGATAATTAATTTTAATATAATTGCTATAGTTACCTATAATTCAATGATAATTAAAATTTATTTATTTGATGAAGACAAACTTTCATTTAATAAAGAATTAATTACTTTCTTTAATAAATAACAAATAACAATGTAAAAATTATAATTATCGATAAATTTAGAAAAAAAAAACTATATTATTATTTAGGAACGAGGAATTCCATAGATCTTAATCTCTTTAAAACCATTTACTGATTCTTAATAATAAACTTATATTTTAAACTTTTCGTTTTGTTTATTTCCATAAAATCTTTCTCATTATTTATAAAATTATGCATTGCAAAAGTAATGAAAATTCGCTATTAATTATTATTTGAATGATTCATTATCAGTTTCTTGATATTTATCAATTCAATTACTTTATTCTTATAAGAAATCTGTATTGAGAAAGTTCTTAGAAAAATAATTTTATTTTTTAAAATAAATAATTTTATTATTTAAAATAAATTTTTTTCTTTCAATAATGGAAAATGAAATTGTTGGTTCATTGTAGATGATTAACAATACAGATTTATATGTTAAACTCGTTTTATAAATCAGAAATCTAAAATAAATATTTTTTATTTTTCTGAGAAAAGATTCAAACAACATTGATCTTTTTCTATGGTTTTTATTTCCCCATTTTCGTCTTCCATTAAACTGTTTTCAACATAATTTCTTTTTGTAAAATAAATATACATAATAATACGATGAACATATGAGATAATCAATGCTGAAGTAACTTAATTTGCATTATGAATAAAGTTTATATACACCTCTGATATGGTATCATAAACTTCATTTCCTTAATTTCTAATTCTTAAATTGTATCTTGAAAATTTTCGTCGCAATATTATAATACTGTTTCACGAGGTATCTAATAGTAAAAACAAAATTTGCTAATATTCTGCCATTTGATAAATCATGCTGAAAATCTGCTCAAGTGTATTTATATAAATTTATATTTCCTCAATCGTGTTTTCCATTTGATATTTAAAATTGAAAATATATATACACATGTATAACCTTTCTCTAATTTTTCAGATTCATGTCCATGATATTTTTTTGTATTGTTCAATTTATTCAAATCGATTTCGATACGATCAAAACATACAAATTCACTCCCTAGAAATATTTGGAATTCTTCCCCATAATTTCGAAAAAAATACAATCTATCTTCCATTTCCAATAAATGATGTTCTTTAAAACTCAAATTTTTACATGAAATTTTTGAAAAATGAAGAAATATCCATATTCAATTTGGAAATATTCAAATATTAATAAAAAAAACAAGATATTATAAACTCTGATAAGATATCTTTTAAAAAAATCTAAGAAATTTCTTTATTAAATAATATCAATTAGGAAACACTTCACACATAATTTTGTGTGTAAAATTATATTTTGCTATCTGATATAATGTGTCAAAATCTAAATGAAAGTTTTTTCTTTTATTTTTAAATTCTTAAAATTTTAATATTTATCTTAATTTATATCCAGTTTTTTCCAAATTTCATCTCTTTTTTGCTATATATATTAAATCTATTGTATGTAAAAAAAGGAAAAAAAGAAAATAAACCATTCAATAAGAAACCATTCAATTGACGAATCTATATCGTCGTTATTATTTCAAACCAGGGAAACGTTAGAGAACGAACAGGTCCTCGCAGCTTTTCGTTTTCCTCTTGAAACCCAACAGGTGTTTCAAAATCCTCCTTCGATGCTTGCTTCTTCTTCGTCTATTTGCTTGGTCCCGATCCCGTTGAGGATTCAACTTAATTTGCGCCAGAATGCCGACCAGCAGCTCGTCTACGTGATGGGCGAGTCCTGATGATGTTTCGATGAATTTACAACCACAATTGTTTGCCATACGTCGACCAACTTTAATAATAAAAAAAAAAACAATTAAAATAAAAAAGTTAGAAGTTTTAAATGATACTTTTTTCCACAGAATTATAATATTTTATAATATAGAACATTCTTTAAATTGATAAAGCTTAATTGACAATTTCAGAGGTGATTTCAAACAATTTTTTCCTTTGTAAAAATTTTCTTAATGAATTATTAACGAAAAGTATTGGCCAATCACAAAGCACGTAAATTTGTTTCGATAGTGTTGGATATATGTTGCTAGTGAATCACTAGATTTGAACAAATAATTGAAGTAACATTCTAAAATGATGAATATTTTTAAATACATCTTCTGTCCGGATAATTGGTTACTTGACTGAAATTCCATAATTAACATTAATTTAATATTATTTATTATATATTTAATAACACAAGAATTTATGAATTAAATAATGATAAAAAAATTAAATTTTAAAAAATGCCAAAAGTTAAAATAGATTATTGAATATTCGAAAGGTAAATTCCTTATCAATTCATATTATCAATTCATATAATACATACTTTCATTTAATTTCATTTAATGTTTAAAAGCACGAAAGCGTAATTACGTAGAGCAATTATCACGCAAAATGTTAACTGTCTGCTCTTGTTAGAACGATTGGGTAATCGAGCAAGGAGTTGATAAGAATAACAACCTTGACGAGTATAAAAATGAAAATTAACTTGATTTATAAATATGGTTTATAATTTATTCTTCATCTTTTTTGTTTATAAAAATTTTTATCTCATACAATTATCAAAATTTAATTATTCGAAGTAATTTTAATAATTAAAGTAACTAGATCAAGCGAAGTTGGTTATTTCATTACTTTTTCGACTTTTTCAACTTTTTAGTAAATAAAAACGTTTGCATTTCTTAATTAATGATTTTATATTAATTGTTTCAGCACAGAAACACTGAAAAGAAAAAAATAAAAGAAGAAAAAGAATTAACAATTGAATGACAATTTAAATTGAATTTTCTTTTTTTCTTGAAAATTACGAAGTTTATTTTTTATTATTAATTATCTACTCACCGACAGATGGAACCTCACGTTTCCGTTCCAAATCAACTTTATTCCCAACAAGAATTACACCACGGCTAGCCATGTAATCGCTCTTCCATAGATAGAGCAACGTCTCTTCGGCCATTTTTAAGCTTCGTCTGTCCACTACCGAATAAACTACTACGAAAACATCTGGATTGTATGTCGAGCAGAATGTTTCAACCTGTGATGAATAGAAAATTTGTTGTTAACAATATTGTTAACGAAACTTTTATTAGGAGAAGCTTTGCTACAAGTTTGAATACCTTTCTATGATTTTATGAATATTATATTAAATGGTGATATATAATATTGAATTATTAAAATAATTTAAAAAGAATATTTAAAATTTTATTATACTTTTTTATCTATAAAAGCAAAAGATCTTAGAACGAATTAATGTTAAACGAAATTGCTTTTTAAAAAAAAGAGAGAATTTCAATTTTATCGAGGTAGATACACACACACACACACACATCTTTTGTCTAATATTTTTTTATACCTTGTTTGAAAATTTAAACGTATAATACATATTTTCAAACAAGATAAGCATAATGCAATGTCGAGATAAATTCATTATTTTAAGTAAACGAGCTAATCCCTTTGCTATAAAAATCCAAGTAAGAACGTCTGCATGATGGATACAAGGATGGAAAATAAAAGACTGGTTGAGAAGAAAATGAAAACTAAAAAAAAAAAGGAAAAATATTTGCATGATTAAATTGTTAATGAGGATATTGACAATTATATTAATTTATTAAACTTACCGACATCTCTGCTGCAGGATGATCTATGATCTCCAATTCTGTTTCTTGGCCATTAAGCATTACGGATACGCTTTTTTGTCCGTATTCCTCATCTGAAACAAATATAAATAATAAAATTAGTTTTAACAATATTATATGCTTAATTAATAGAAAAAATGTGGAATATGCAAAAAAAAAAGAGAAAATTTAGAGAAATAGTAATAAAAATAACCTTTCATTTTAATATGGATATAAAATAAAGGGATACAAAAAGAGAGAATATGCGCATAGCTATCCTTTCTGAAGTTTAAAATTTATCTTATCACTAGATTTTACATCTTTGTTGAATAATAACTAGATTCTAAAGTGTTTTTAATTAAAAAATATTTCCATCGGGTCGTTCGTTTATTTTTTAAACGTTTAACTCAAAATTTCATGCAGCATTGAACATGTTAATCACGATCACACGAACGCTTCAAAGATGACCGGACTGGTTTATAAAAGTAACGTTTTTTGATTAAGAGTTAATTAAATGTCGTATGACAAACAATTGTTGTATCACGTGTGACGTGTTTGAGAACATAAACGTTTTAAGATAAAAATATTATTTCAATGAAATATCTTGTTTGCATAAATATGACGTTCGATTAATATTTTAGGAATGTATTAGATAATATTTTATCGATGTAATTGTGTTCCAGTACAAATTTGTGAGAACAAAGCAAAAGATTTTCATTTATGCATTATTTCTATTTTTAATTTTTCATTTTTACGTTTCGATAATAACGTGAAATCATTGATAAATTTGCATTGTTGTTTAAAAATAAGCTTTTGTTGTTATCAGTGTTGTTCGTGTGTGTTTTCCTTTTTTTTATTTTAATATTAACTTTTTGTAATAAAAATCTCTTTGTTTTTAATAAAATGAAAAAAAAGAAGTGCGTATAAAATCATTTGCCTTTCCTCGATTTGTATTTATTGGTTGTTGGCTTATTTTAAGGAAAAAAGATAAAGGAAAAAAAAATTATATTCAATATTTCTTTTGTTTCAGAAAATGAGTCAGAAAAAATTTAATATTAATTAAAATAATATTAATTAAGGAAATATTTAAACGTTTAAAAATATATAATGTATTTTGGAACAAAAATATATTTATTATAAAGAAAAAAAGGCAAAAATTTGAACGAAAAGGATAATAGAGAATACATAAAATATTCGGTTGAGTTTCTTTAAAAATATAAAATAAGAAAGATAAGATCAGTATCGACTAGTGAAAGCTTTCTATTTAGCTTGAAATAATTCTGATCCTTGAATTGAAAAAAGATTATCACGTTGTTGGAAATTTTTAGATTGCATAGGTATTTTATTTTACTATACACGAAACCATTCGTTCCTTTTTTTTCCAGATTAAAATTCTATTTAACTTCCATCGAGTTGAAAAATATTTTTTTTTCACGAATTATCTCGAATTATTTTGCACTTTTGCAGGAAAAGTATAAGTCGATTTTGTAAAAGCACGATTCTTCTAATTGAAAATTTTCAGAATCTTTAAGTTTAAAATATGCAGATAAACAATGAAAAATTTCGAGTTATCGGTATTAATTTTAAATAAATATAAATATAATCCTCTAATCTTTTAAAAATAAAATTATTTTTATTTTTATTTGACGGTAAATGAACATTCTTGAAAATCGGGTCACGAAATTCTGTGATAAAATGGAAAAATAGGTTAAGTTCGACAAAGCGATTTTTTGAGAGACAAAACAGTTTTGAATTTTTTTTTTTTTGCAATGTTTTTTATATCCGAGTTCTTTTTGATTCTCTTTTCTTTTTTTTGTTTTTCTCCACTTTCAATGTCTTTTTATACGAAATAGAAAGAGAATTTTTTTTTTATGAATTTTTCATTACTCGTTGTTTGTTTCTTTTATATGTATTGATTGAAAGATTTGTTTATTTTCCATAAAAATGTTATTTTCCACTGAAAATTGTTAGAAAAATAAAAAATAAATAAAATAATAAAATAATACAATAATAAAATAAAAAAAGGAATATTTATAAAAATAGATGGTACAATTCCAAATAACAGAAAAAGAATCGTACAGGGAGGTTATTGATATTATTGATATTTCAATCAAAATGTCGCAAGATATTAAATCTGCGTGTGACGATGAAAATTGGAAACTTTCTTTCAGAGTGCAAGTAGTATAGATGGTCTTTCATTTATAGTCAGAGTTTCCAATGTTTAAACGAATTGGAAATTCGATCGCAAACATCTAACAAATGTCTATAACAAGTTATTCGATTTTTATGATTTGTTAAATCTGTTAAGATGAAAAGGTATTCATTGTTTGAAAAATGAAAAATAACTAAAATGAAAAAATTAAAATTATTTTGCCTTTAGTTTTATACATACGAAATATAGATATTTAACATTCGTATGAATAATAAAATAATTTATCGAAATTCTTTTTTCTTTCTCTGTACATAAATGCAATAAAAATGCAAAACTGAGTACAAATTTATTGCAATTTATCGGATTGAAATTAAATTTTTCTCAAATGAAAAATCGAGCGAAAAAATTAAAATAAAATAAAATTTGATTGAAATTTTTTGAAGATATTTATTTTATAATAAAATTATAATTAATTTAAAAAGGAAACAAATAATCTCGGAATAATAATGATTATTTTCATAATTTGAAAATCATTTATAAATAAATATTTTTCACATTTTTATTACTTTAAATTTTGTTCCTTTAACAGGAAGCATTATTGTAATGTTATTTCCCATCCAAAATTCAATTTTCATTTTTGCCATTGTTTAAAACTTCGTTCAAGGGAAATTAAACGAAAAAAGAATCGCTGCCGTGACAAATTTGATTCTCCTGTAGCTTTAAAGTAAGAACTTCGCCAAGTGAATATCGATATTTCAGTGCCTCAAGTTCTTGATCGTTCAGGTTTGAATGCTTGGTTTGCCAAGATAAGAACAGCTACTTTCTTCATTATTATTTCAACAAAAAATTTTTCTTGTCACGCAATCCATATATATGATATATCAGATTTCATATAATTAACTAACGAAGTATAATTTATGTAATAAAAATTCAAACCTTGATTTGAATAGAAAAGTATTTTATATTATTATTATTATTTGAAAATAAAATAAATTAGAAATGAATAATGTCAAAAATGAATAATCTCGCAAATTGAAAAATTAAATATGCAAAATTATTAATTTTCAAATATTTGTTTGTTTTCAAAATTTTCATTCATATTTTATTTATTTTAAAATTCTTTTCATTAACTGAAAAAATACTTATTTAGCACAAAATGTTCACATTTTATTGTTTTCTTCATCATCTATTTTGTTCTAAAAAATATTCCTAGGTAAAGTTTTTCAAAAATCGAAAAAAATTCACTGTAACGAATATTAATTTTCAATCAAGTACAAAAAAATACTTGAAAAATATAATTAAATTTAAAATGGCTGCACATAACGATGACAACACTTGTACTGAACAAAGGAAATACGCAAAGGATAAGCCAGATAACTCTTTCTTAGTCAATAGAACATCCTTATGACTTGTATGTTGCGTCATCAACATTGAATGTATTAACAATTAACAAAAGTTCAAGTTGCACAAGAAGAATCAACGTATCGACAACTAAACTATTGCGCTAATATTACACCGTGAACTGGGTGACAGCTTTTATACTTTTTTATCGATTTTCTCATTTCTCTTTCGTTTTCTCTTCATTAAGGCAACTGATAAAGAAACATCACGACTATGGATCCGTAGCAAATAATTTATTGTTATTCCGCCTACGGCCAATTTCTACGCTATCTATCGGCTGTGTACATTATAGCGACCATTTGAGCATAGCGGTAGTTCTGCAGGATGGTCATTATGACAGCCATTGAGATAAGTCTACTATAATGATCGTTAGCATGTAGTAAAATATTTAAACACATAAAGTTCACTATTGTGAGGTATAAAATTAATTTTTTTCATCATGTTATTGCATTTTTTTAAGGAGATAAAATATTCTTCAGCATGTGAATACAAGGGAGATAATTCCCTGTAACACTATCGCACAATGCTATTTGCATACATGTGGGAAGCCTAACTACTGTTTGAAATAACCGATATTATAAAATATCGATATTATAAAATATCGATATCATAAAATATATATATATATATATATGTATAATAGTATATAAAAGTAGTATACAAAATTTTTTGCCCAAAATTTTGAAAATTATTTTAAGGTCACTTTATATTTTTTAAGTGAAGAAGTAGGTAGCATTTCTGCAAAATGACTTTTTATTTTTTTTTTTTTTTTTTGAAAGATTGTCTAGAAAAGAAATTTTCATGTAAACATTTTATTATTCTCACAATTAGATATTTTAAAGAATAATAAATCTAAGTATGAATGTAGTTTTCAATTTCTAATAATTCTTTCGAATAAATTTAATTTTAAAATAAAAATAGATACAATGGTATGCAAGGTATATAAGAGAAAAAATGCAAAATGCATGAAAAGTAAAAAATTCTTCGAATTTTTAAATTTGTATGCTTCGTCGAAAATGAAAAATGATTGACATCTAACAATAATGTGATATATTCGTCATAAATTACGTGTTGAAATATCGAGTAGTGATAATGAAATTTAGAAATAGAACTAAAAAAAATTATGGTTTTTTAAAATGATTACTTCAAAAATTTACTCTATTTTATATTCTGATTATTTTTCGTTAAAAATATTTGTGAATGTTATTGAAATACGAATGATAGAAAGATTCGATATAATTTTTGTAAGAAGATGAAATGATTTCGAATTGAAATAATAAAAAAGAATGTACTTCACAATATCCACTTAACGGGATAATTCTAAAATCGAACATTTAACATAACATAATATTTTATATATCGTCAAAGGAATAAAAAAGAAAAAATCCAATACAATCGTTTGAAGATAACCATTGCATAATATCCTTGAAAGGAACGATCGAGGAACATTACCTCCAAAAAAAAAAAAAAAAAGAAAAAAAGAAAAAAAGAAATTCAACTACCAGTTATTGCATATGCTACCGAAAAACAAATATGAAAACCACTATTGCTTTTCGAGGAAACGAATAACGATGAAAATGCTACGAGATCTGCATCTTAAAATGTATATGAAACTCTCAATGATCATAAGGAAGGATATTAAGTCAACATTTAGAATATCCTTTCCACGAGAAAAGAATTGGTTTTTATTTTATTTTTGTAAAAACTTTTGAGTTTGCATCTTGGAATAAATATCGTACAAATATTTTCCATATGTATAACATTGAATGGATGTACGATATTGAATAATATTTTGCAAGAGAGAATATTTATATTATTTTATATTTTTCTGCTTAAAAATATATAATAAAATATATTTCTTGACTGATTGATTTTTTTATAGATGTTAAACATTTACTTTATAACATATACACATTATCAATTTTATTTAATATTTAAGAAATTTCTATTTTATTTTTCTTTTTTTAATTTTATAAATAAATTTTCCTATTTCCTTCAACGCATAATGATTACAAATGAAAAATCGAAAATTCAAAAATAGTGGATAATTTATGATTGTATTGTAATCTCTGCAAGTTTTCAATATTAACAATCTTACTATATAATCTCACGTATCATCACGTTTATGTGTTCACGTCTTCCATGTTTACCGAGTTTTATGAGCACCATTGTTTACCTTATCATTACGTCACAAAAATTACGATGTAATTAAACTGTAGCCAAGATAAATAAAAATCATTGTAAAGACGTTGTTCGTGTATATCTATAAATTTTCTTTATACGATCGTTTCAATGATTTAACTCGATAATTAATTCATACGTATCGTCAATTGACCTTTACGCGTGCATCTACAAAAAACAAAAAAACTATTAACACCAGAATATACATTCCTTAAAATCATTAAAATTCTATTCAAATAATGAAAATTAAAATACATAATAATTTCATATGAAACACATTATATTTACATAATTATTTTACCATAATTGTACCGTTGGATGCAAGAAGAGATAAAGCGACAGTCTTCAGTTAAATTTTTAGAAAAATAACAATTGTAATTTTTCCAATTTTGAAGATATGACAGCAATGAAAATTACAGAATATACATATAAAAAAAAACATAAAATTTAATTAAATCCACTCAAAAAAGACCCGAGGCTCTTTTTACATCCAATCATAGTTGGACTGGAGTGCTATTCCTTCTATCAGTAAAACTCAATTCTCCTACGGCGAATCTCCGCAGGAGGAGAAAATGTGACGTCATGTTATCTCTCCTCTCCTCTCCTCTCCTCTCAACATCACATTAGGCATCCACCAAAGCTAAGCATTATGTCAAGTGACGTATCTCTGCCTGATGATCACGCCTGTCCTCACACTATCATTATTAAATTACATCACTGATGAAATGATGCGATACAATACTGATTTTAATGGATATCTGATCACGTGATGTACGTCTGCCAAAGTAACGCGACGTCGCATTTTCTTCTCCTGTGGATATTTCGTTGCATTTTTAATGTCAGCACTCGTTTTATGCAATTATGCATCCAACAGTACAAATTGGATCATCTTCTCTATATCTTTCGAATTATCACTGAAAATGAAGAAACGTGCGATTCACTCACCCAGAGAAGTGTCATAGGCGCAAATGTAATCGCTGGTGGTGAACTGCGCTGTAAGGGCGGTTTTCCCTACCCCCGATGCACCCAGCATGCCGACTTTGTAAGTGGCCACTCGTTCGTTGCTCGTGTCCTCCTCTGCCTCTATCCCTGAAAGCTGTGACGCCGAGCTGAAAAGCAAAAGTCGTTTCAAACGTGTGGCTGACTCGTATCGATCCGAGAGAAATAGGGTTCATCGCCAGACATTTTTCTCGTCTCTTATCGGCATTCGTATTTTTATAGCGTCTTATTGTTGTTTTCGTTTTCTTGCAAAATGGGAAGCGAAACAGGTTTATATGTTTGGGGAGAGGCAGGGATTTTGATTTTATTGACAATTTCGTCGATCGGGATTTCGAAGATCGGATGGGTAATAGGCCAAATATGGATTTAAAACTCGAAATATTCGCGAGACGAAGATTGTTCCATTCTCATGGAAGGAATTTTATTACATTATACGACGAATATTAAGTAATGAATAATTTGAAGAAAAAGTAATCTATTCGTAATTATTATATGTAAAATTTTTAAAATAATTTTGCAAAAATTAAAACAATTACATCTTGGTAAATATTTTAGATTGTATTAATTCTTAAATGAGTTTTTTTTATCATAAAATGATATAATTCTTAAAATTCTCAAGTGGAACAGTAATATCTTTAATCAGACGGGTGGTCTGATTAAAGTAATTTCATTTCACTTGCTATGTTTGTCACGAATAAAAAATTGGAGAAATATTTTTGAACGGCTTCAATAAATTAAATGATTGTTCAAAGTAAGGAAGAAATTCAAAATTTGTATAAGAAAATGAATATATATATCAAGATTTGCAATAATATCGAATCATAAATTTGAAGTTAATAGCGCCAATTGTTCATTTTATCGCAATCTGCTCTATTTCTACAAGTATTATCTCCCTGCTTTATCTTTTATTTTTATAAAACTGAAACGACGTCAGTTTGAATTTATGCGATGTATCAACAATGTGCTATCTCCTTTTTATATAATCCCGCTAAATATTTACCTTCCTCTTTAATATTTTTCAGATCAAATGAATAATGGATAAGAAGATTACTTTTAATAAAGACGTTAAAATAACAAAATTTTATATTGACTTTCTTCTTAAAACTCTTTTACTACAAATTTTAAGTAAATTTTATAATAATTTCCCAAATTTTTAATAAGTTATAAATTAAAATTCACATCAATGATAATCTAGATCAATAATTTTTAAAATATTCCTTTTAGAATTTTTACTTTAGAATTTTTACTTATTTTTTACTTATATTGATACGTATATTTTTTTATTTTTATTTTTATTTTATCTTTTTATTTTTTTATCATCACCAACGTTTAGATTCGTCGAAATTTTGGTCATGTCCATTTCTTTTTCGCAACGTTAGTGAATTCTTCCGTAATTTTCCGGTTTTGAGGAAACGCATTGCGGACATTTAGACTTCCTGTCCTGCCTCGTATAGCAAAGAGGAAAAGTCATCCCTATTTCTGGCAAAATACGAGAAGATTTCCTGTCAGCTTTCACAATTTTCCGCGTGTCTTATTTCGATTTTGTCGCTCTCTTACTCTCATTTCCTGAACATTATTTCTACTTCTCTTTAAGAATTAACGTTTATTACAGTTCTATTCGATTCTCTTAATTTGCCATTTTTCGATCTTTGTGTAAAATGAACATCTCTCCGTATAATTAATATATAACGATATAATTTAAAGAAAGTGCAGTGCTACAAGTTAATTTTTTTTCAATTTAATTTGTTTCTTTGTCAAATAATATCGTTCACTATTCTTCCTTCTTAAAAGAATGTTCAATAAAATTCTTGGCTTTTTTTTTTTCACTTACGTACTTTTTCTGTTTGATCTTTTCCTATGCAACTTCATTGACCTAGAATGAAATGAACTGTAAATGCTGTTGGAAAATCAAATGACACGAGAAAGGGCAAGGTTAAGGATTACAGTGACCTAGATATATGCCAAGTTATATATAAGTTATAAATAAGTTGCAAATATGTATTATAATAAAAGAAAAATAAGAAAAAGAATTTAATAATAGAAATTGAACCCATTTTATGCATAATATCTTTTTACACAAATATTGCTTTTGATTGATAAAAAAATCGAACTCTTTCGCGTTTACCAATTCAAATGAAGCATCTATAATTCAAAATCAAGTGCAATAACAATCTGAACTAATGAATTATTTCAATCAATTTGGAATTGCAAATATTTATTACACAGGTAATTCCTTTCATTATGAAATTTGGAAGATATATAATAAAATATTTTATTATATAATGGATATTTTATTATATAATATCTAATATACATATAAAATATGAAAATCTAAAAAAAGAACACATTCATCGTTTTCAGAACTACCCTTAAAACTTATACTTACCAAAAATTTCTACAAAAATACACTTACATTAATTTTTCCTAAATTTTCCAATCAATAAAAATTTATATATATATATCATTTTCCTCATCATTTCAAGAATCATTCAGGATTATCGAAAATCTAGCAAAATTCAAAATTCTATTTTAACATTCACATTTGTTCACACGTGTTTATCCTTTTGGAATGGATTTTTTCATCCTTTCTCATCCGCTCTACCATTTCTCGCGAAAGAGCACTTGCCGAGATTACATCTTGTTTCATCGTTCACACGGTCGTAGGATAACCTTTTGGGATTCGAGAAACATGGAGACATGGTGGTGAGAAATTGTATGAGACAAGAGAGAGAAAGAGAGAAACGCAAGAAAAAGCCTTTAATCTGTTAAGTAGAACTGGAGAAGAATCTTTTGGTCTCAAAACGTTATTCGTCAACATCGCATTCAAAGAAATTGCTCGATAATTACGGAGGATTTTAATTGCGTCGAGAAAAGAAGACGAGTTTTGACCGAAATATTTCGTGATTGTAACGCTTTAGAAGTTTAATTAGATTACTCTCAAGATATAAATTTCGCGATATTAAATGTTTTTAGTGTATATTTGAACTTGGGAAAAAGATTCTTCTTCTTTCTTTGATAAAACATTGTAGGGATACTTGGTGCGCGAATACAAGGAAAAAAGGAAAACAGAACGAATGATTTTATCTTCATTGTCCACCGAAATCTCGCTCTTCTGTATCTTCATTTAACTTGAATTGCTTGTAATTTAATAAATAAGCCACGAATTAAATTTTTACACGAATTTAATTTTATACATCAACTATTGTGTTCATTTAGAATTAACTTTTTAACTTTATATACGTATAAACGTTATACGTAATAATTTAAAAAATATAATGAAGAAAGAGAGAGAGAGATAAATTCGAATTAATTAGCAAAAGCATGTAAAAATGATTCATAATTACAACTAACTTTATATCAATTAATTCTAGCAAATTATCCATTTGATTTAAACAAAACGTAATATTTTTAAAAAAAATCTATACACTTTGTCTTATCAAATTTTTCTTCGTTTTATCTACAAAAATTAATACATACTTATAATTGTAAAAATATAAATTATTAAAATTTCCAAGCATAAGTATAAATTTAAAATTAATTTTTAAACGTGCTTTACATAATATAAATCTATTCTCACCTCAATCTGGCCTCTCTGGTGCTGCTGCAGCTGGTGCCAGAGGATGTGACACTGTTGATACTTTTGCTTCGTCGGCTTTTCAGCGAATCGCCGAGGTTGTAGACCCCGTTCGCCGTAATGGAGAATGACCTGAGCCTGTAATATTCCACCCCATCCTCCTCACCCTCATCGGCCCCACCAGCGCCACCGCGTTTCGTTTCGACGAGCATCGGCTGCAACAAAAGGAAACAATTCTGTTAATTGATATGAAAATTCCCTCTGTGGAATTCTTCTTATAGATTTTTTATTTTCATCTTCTTCGAGTTGATTTGATACGAATGAGGGGACGATAAATTGTGGGATTGTAAATAATCGAAGATTGAAAAAATAACGAATGAACTAAGAACCTTTGTAAATTTTGTACGAAATAATTGAATTGATATAATTGAGTGGATACGTTATTAATTATTTGATAAAATTTTCAGAAAACATTTTTATTAAAATTATAATAGGAATATAATGAAAAATGAAAAGAGAAAAGAAATGAAATAATTATGTAGCATTATTTTCGTTTTTTATTTTGTGTTATCACAATTTATTTACACAATAAGTGAATTAAATCTATTTTTTTTCAGATGGAATAATAATAAAATTTTTTTCATTAATCAATTTTCCAAAAAAAAAAAAAAAAAAAAACTACGCGACAGAAGTAATAGTTTGCGGCCTCCAATGTAGCATAATAAGTTGAATGCAAACGTAATTAAGCTAGATGTTGGATGACTGTTCTCAGAGAAAACCACAAACTGTGTATATGTATATATGACAAATAGCAGTTAGCAACTCAAAATATAACTGGCTACGATTCAAGATTAAATCTACACAGTGTGCGCAACATTTTCTCATCATTTTACCATTCTGTGAAATAATGAAAATTAAATTTAAAAATCTATATTTAACTTTATATCATTTCTATACAAATACAATTCCACATATGATTGATCGAACTGCAACTCAAAATTTTATACACAAATAATATTTGTTTATTACAATTTTAAATTCTATTTCATGGATCTTATTCATTTTCTGTAATACTGATTCATTAAATTCAATTAAAAAAAAATCGATGAGAATCACATTTAATTATCCCTTGTCAGACTTGTTTAAAATAATTATTAACTTAATTTATTTATTATAATTCTCTGAGAGTTGATTGCAAATAATTAAAAAAAATATATATTATTACGAATAATCAAGAAATTATACCATAGAAATGAATACCTTATACACAATATGCACCCTGAAACCAGAGTTTGCCAAGTGAGAACGGTTTCCCGTTAATTATATTCCGTTTGAATTGTTTTCACAGAAGTTGAATCGGGCCACAGATTCATGATTCAAAAGGTACTGAACTATCGCGATTAGCATGATTGAATTCGATCGGAGTACTCCTGGAAACGAGATTATTCTTTTGAAAGAAACTTGAGGATAGAAGAATCACATCTGAAATAACATGATTCCAGGGATGGAAAGAAGATTGGCGCTTTTCACGTGAATAGAACTCGGCTTTCAAACGTATATTCCTCGCATAGTTTGCAAGTGATGAAGGTATGTGTAGTACAGTTTACATTGCTAAGAAACTTTCGTACGATAGGGTATATTACTTTACTCTTGTAGGATACGTCTGAGTTATGTTAGAAATTTACACAGATTTGTTGGCATGGTATGTTTGTGTTTAGCATGTGTACAATATTTTCTCGAATAAGAGTATAAAATTTATGTTACTTTGAAGAAATGGTAACAATATTTTTCTTGTTAATGAAAGAAGGATAATTTGATGCAGGATAATTTGATGGAGGATAATCTGATGGATATTTTTATGTATTATTATATAAATTAAAAATCTTTTGATTGAAAATTTAATAATTTACCAAGTATCCATCTATCCTTGGTATGTTTAATAATTGATATTTATAAATAAATATATAAAATATTATCATAAATATTTATAATACATTGATATCTAAATTATAATAATATATTATTACTAATAATATATTATTACTATATTATTACTAATAGCAATAATATTGATTCTGACTAGTAATGGTTCGAATATCCTGTATATAATTTAAGAGAAATTAATTTTTTAATTGAATTTAATTGAATAGAAATGACTGGACCATAAAGTGATTCAATAGTCACTTAATAATCTTTTAATCTTTTAATCATCGATTAAAAAATGCACAGAATTATTTTAATATAATTTATTATATTTAATATAATTTAATTCATAGATACAATTGTTTGAATTATCTATTATTTTATGTTATATTCAGTAGATAGATAGATTTTTATACAAATTTTTATGAATGTAACGTGCATTCTATAAGTTTGTATACATTCAAATTTTGCATGAATGCATAAAATATCAATTATCAATTAAGAATACAATCTATTCTTTCCTAACAAATCGTACAGTTGGATATAAAATTACTCTTCACAATTTTAAAAAATCTAGAAGAATCAAAGAAACGTCAACTTGACTTATTTAAATCACGTGATCGACAATCGAAATCGTATCATTTTAACTTGATTGGATAATTCTATTTCCATGGATCGAGTTAATAACTTCATTTCCACGTTTCATTCGTTGAATCGTTTTCTCATTTTCCCATACAGGTTAATATTGCAGCACGTGCGTTTCATCGAGGCGAGAGGAACCGCGTTTCGAATGAAATCTGCTGGAAATGGTAGCCGTAGAATGGAAATCCTCGATGAATTTATGCACGTGATACTCTCGAGTGTGAGCATCGATTTGACACGGTTAAATGTCGAATTTTTCGTTCCGCTCTTGAAATTTTCGACTTCAATGCCTTTTGACATGAAATGTCGCGGGACGAGAATTTCGTTTTATTTTGTTTTTCGAGGGGGAAATCTGTTTGCAATAGCAAGTAATCCGATTAGCCAGCCGATTGTTATTAAATGATGGAAAGTTATTTGGATCAATCGTGACATTATGTTGTTCTGAAATGTAAATATGATATATTTGATAATCGTATATGAATGATATTGATCCGTTATTCGTTGCATTTAAATTATATTGGATGATAAAATACAAGTTGAGTTTTGTAGAAAAATTTATAATATATAAAAATGTATAATTTTTACTAATTTTTAAATTTTATCAGATATACAATATTAAAATTGAAAAGATTAAAAGTGTTTTTCAACTTAATAATTGCATTAAAATTAATTTTTCGTTCAATACTTCCTTATCCATTTCAGAAATATTAGATCTATCGTTTGATAAATTAATATTTTTTGGTTGATCATAATTCATGACCTCAATCAAATTAATGCTTCAAATGTTAGAGATAAGAAATGAGCGATCTGGCAGATGAATAAAGATTAGGGTCAAAGTGAATCCTCGCACATCGATGTGCCCATTACGAGAATTAAGGGTATTGTTGTAAACTGACGTGAGCATGAAATTCAGCTGACATCAAAGTTTCTTCCTTATAGTTTAATTCTTTGAGAAATTTCGGGGTCACGTGCAAATTACAATTATAATTTAAAAAGAATTTTTAAAAAAGATTCAAATTAAGACGTTAAAAATTTGTGAATATGAGATATTTCTCAATCATTGATATATGTATTTAAAAAGAAAGAGATTTTTTATCGAAGAGATTATTTTTAATGGAAAGTAAAATATATTAGTTACACATAGATTTCTAAAAAATAATTTTTTTATGTGGCAATTAATCATTAAGAGAAAACTTATCAATTTGATGGAGAATTTGTTTTCAATGATATTATAGCTAAAATTATTAAAAAAAAATGTTTTATCATAAAAATTTATATGATAGTATTATCGATTTTATTATTTTCACGTAGAATGCAAATTTATAACAATTCATTTATATTTTCAAAAATATTTTGATCACATTATTTCTAATCCCTTTTTTCTTTAAAAAAATCTCTAAAACTAATCAATACAAATTAATAAAAATTAATATATTCCAAATATATTTTACCCATTTTAATATATAATTACATATAATATCCTTACATTTCCAAACACATTTAGTCATCACATTTCATCTTATAACACATCCACGTGTCATCTATCATATCACCATTTCAGAGAAACAATTTACCTAACACGAAAATCCGATCCGAGAAAACTCCTCCCCCTCGCATTTTCGCGAATTTTCTTTTTATCCATGCTTTCAAGTCGCTTCTCAAACTTTCCCACCCCGGAAACAAGTGTCAAACTTGAACCCAGGAAAAGACATCACCGACTGGCAATCTCAGGTTTCGTTTCGACGACACTCCTCCTTGGATTTACGGAGAACGTTTCGCGTGGACCGGATGAAAAATCTGATTCCACGTTGTCAGCTCGAATTATGTCGATTCGATCCGTGGATGGAGAATCGTCCTTTTTCCACGTTCCGACAAATTCTCCCTGACGGATCCCCCTACCTGTTCCTTAATCCAACTTGCCACGGATCTGGATTTTCTTCTTTTTCGTGTAATTAATTCGATTAATACGAATGATGGAGAAATTGTTGGACGAGTTGACGTATCGTTACCAGCCTCTGGATAGGTACGTGTAATATGGATGGAATTAAAAAATTAAGATTGCACGAGTATTCTTATTTCCTAGTAGAATATTTAATTAAATTATTGTATGCCTTGACACGCATAAGAAATCGTAATATTCGAATAATTGTAAATTTATTTTAATTTTTATTCGCATCATATCAAGGTATATGTTTATATTCTAGGCAATTATTAAATTTTTTTCATTACAATTCGATTCGAAGCGAAATGTGAACGAGATTTAATATCTACGAACGAATCACTGCCTTCCTCGATATAACTCGTAATGCTTTTCGAAACGTGGAAAATGTCAATGGCTTTATCGTCTAATTCCTATCAAAACCGATACAAAAAAAACCGGTAATAGTAACTTGTCCCTATTTCTCGGCAAATAACCCATCGTTTTAACGAAGGTTAAAGACGGCGATGTTGCACACGATCGAGAGGATCATCGCGTTCATCGTCGAGTACAGTTACATCGACGTCTCGATTTGGTGAATGTCACTTAACCCTTATACATAATAAATCATCACATTCGTAACAAATTTTGACAACTTTTTGGAAAAATCAAATATATCAAGTTGTATAAATATGATATTAATTCTTTCGTAATATAATTACAAATAGCGCATTATTTACACAATATCGTAGAAGAAAAATGTAAGATTTTAAAATACATTTTTTTTTGTTTGTTGGAAAAGAAAAAAAAGATACAATTGTCAAGAGAATAGTGTTTAGAGAATAATCTACTGAGTTATATAATACTTTTATTTTATTATTTATATTTTATTTTAATTATCATAAATCATCGGAGAAAATTAAATATTCTGAGTTAATCTATCTAATATATTTTTTCAAAGTATTATTGATTTTTATAATAATAAAAATTATTAGTATTAATACTAATATTTTATTATTATTTGTTTGTAGATATTTATCCTATATAAAAATGGCCATGTTTTACAGTTAAATTGTTCGGTGTCCGGGAATTTACTCGTCCTTTTTTGAAGTGACACGTCATGAGTGCGCCGAATTTTAAGGATCTGGGCAAATCCGCGAGAGATGTATTCACAAGTGGTTACCATTATGGCAAAACTCTTATCAAATTGGGCGTTAAAGCGAAATCCGAGATACTTGATATGGGGAGTGATTTACGCTTGATTTGCGACACATCAAAAGTAATTTTCCAAAACATTTCCTTGAAATTTTTATTCGAAAAAATAAATTTTAATAATTTCGAGTAAACTTGAGAGAATCGAAAATCTATAAACGATTTAAGTTTCGAACTCATTTTTGCGATATTAAGCAATCGTGGAATTTGATTAAAATTTAAAAAATTGTATCACGTTGAAAAAACAATGATACAATGTAATTACTATCGTTCTTCGTGGATTTAATAGTATGCAAATTTCGAACGTAGAAAAATTTTAACCTCGAAATCCAATAATAGATTCGTGAGCAACAGTTTGACTATTGCTTTTATCCTTATGAAATATTTGAAAATTTCATCTTTTATTTCCACACATCTTTTATTTCTAATGCTATAATTAATTATTAAATCAATACTTTTTTTTATTTTTTACTTTGCATCTCGTTATTAAATTTTGTATTTAATAAAAATTAGAATTATTAATCAAAATTATAAAATTATTTATAATTATGAATCCTTGATGATCAAAGAATATCCAAATTTGACGCATATCTAAATTATTAGATATTAAATATTATTTATATCGTCGAAAATATCAATAACTTTTTAAAATTGGTTTAAAATTGGACTGACGGATAATTTGTTTAACAAAATTTAAATTTTATTAAAATGATTTGCATAATTAACAGTTGACCGGTGTCATGGATGCGCAATACAAAACAAATTACGGAAGTTTTCTACAAAAATGGTCGACGGATAATAATGTTACATTGGGCCATAGTAAAGACGACATCATAATCCCAGACCTTAGCATGCAATCGGAGGTTACTTATAATCCAACCACTACTGCCAAATTGGTAAAAATTGGTGCCAAATGCAGCAAGGAACTGTTCAACGCGTCGTGTTCGATCTGTTAGTCGATTTCACTGTTTAACATTTGTTAAATTTATAGTCGAGATAGATAAATGATTCTAGAGATGCCTATTGCGCATCTCAGAGATGTCTAATTTTAACAATTATGGTATATACAGAGCTTTCAACTTCAATCAATTCGTGGAGCATTGAATAGAAGAAAAGCAGATAATAATTGTTTGCCGATATAAGATTATTTTAATAATAGTTTACCATAATTATTTTGATTTATATATTTTTTTATGATTAATAAATAAAATAATTTATTTTATAATCATAAATTATATTTTGACAATAATTTAATCGTAACTTGTATCTACTTTTTAATTTAATATATTTTTTTAATAATGTTGTAATAATTTTAATTTTACCGTGATTCGCATTAGAAGAATGATATAAAGTTGAAAGTTGTAAAACTTGTTCGAGAGTTCAGGATAGTTTTTTAAGTTTAAAAGAAAATTAATAAAAAATTAGCAAGAAACATTTTTCTTCTTTAAGATTCAGAAAAAAATTCTAAAAAGAGAAAAGATTCTTATTCTAATTATTTCGTTCATAAATAAAAATAATGATTTAAAATATCAGTTAAAATATAAATAAAAGAAATCAACATATACTATCACTAGTAATTTTAAAAACTTTTGAAAACTCATGACTTTGAAATAAAATCTTTTCATAGCATCAATGTATGTATGTAACATTTCAATATACAAAATTCCAATTAAAAGAGATTTGTGCATATGATCTTTTTTATATGAGGCACTTTGTATGCTTACTCGACCAAAAATAGAAGTGCTCATGTTATAATTTAAATAAATAGAAAAGCTTATTTGATACTGTCCAATCTAAAAAAATTTATGACTGTTTATCTAACATGAGGTATATTTTACATCAATATATGAGCATTAATAATTTAATAATTTATATCTTTTGTTAATGATGAAAATCTTTATTGCTCAAATGTAAATTTATTTTTTTAAAGATATTTTCAATTTTATAAAAAAAAAAAGTAAGTTAATGGATTTGAAAATTTTATATCAGATCTAAATTTTTATAGATCTTTTTAATCTAAATGTTCATTGTATCACGTGTACATTTTGTTCATTCAATTCTTGATCCAAAGACTAATTTTAAAATTTAAATTAATTTAAAATTAAAATATGTCATTATTTATATTTTCCAAGCACTTAAAGATATTAATGTTTCAAAATGAAAACTTGAATGATGCGTTTAAAAATAAAATATTCTAATATAATTTTCAAAAAAAATGTTTGCATTTATAAATTTAGTCTGCTATCCTGAAACCTCAAATATTTGATTTCATCATCAAATATTTTTGCAAATTATAAGAAATAACAATCTACTTAATTTTAAAAATTTTTAAAATTTCGAATCGCTCTGGAAAATTTTATATACACATGACACAGTGTATCATCTGTGTAACGCGGATAAAAGAAATTAACGAAGAATAGAAATAAACGAATTCAATTTTCTTACTATTTGTAAAAAAAAAACAATTAATCCATTTCAACTTTACATTATCAAAATTCCCTCCGTTTCAATTATTTCCAATAATTAACTCGTTCTAATTAAATACATATATGTTCAGATTCTTACCTTCATACACGTGATTGACATTTGTACTTCCACCAAAGTAGGAGTAATTCAATGACACAACTAATATCACTGATACTCGATCGATATTAAATGAAAATCTAGCTACGTTTGATATAATGAACGTGGAATTTTGAGCCTTAACTGTGTATTAACTGCGGTTTAACGGCGTGGTATGAAGGCCACGAGTGTTGAATTTAAACTAATGTTGAAGGTTGAGGCATTCCGAATTATGGAACGTTCGGTGTTTACCAACGAATTGCGTAAAACCGCAGGGATGAATTGTTTATATTACGAGTTACATCTTTATTGTCATGAAAATTTGAAGAACGGCAGATTTTGAATCATTGGTTTAAAAGAGAAAATTCTTAATTCGCGTTATTAATTAATTTATATCTTGCATAATTTTATTTAATGCGAAAATGATCGAATTTCCATTTGTAATTATTTGACAAATTTATAAAAATATTTTCTATTTCACAGCAAGCGATGCACAATTTAACGTGGATATTTTGGGCTCCGTGGTCACCGCAATAAAAGGTTTTTTAATCGGTTATCAAGGTGGTTATAACACGGAATCGAACAAAATGACGAAGAACGATCTAAGTATGGCTTTCGATTATCAGGACTTCGGTTTTTACTTTCGATGTACCTCGATACCATACGAGTATGGACTGTCTCTCATGTACAAAGGTTACAAATTTTATCTAATTTTTTAAAAGATCAATTTATGTATCAATGCGAAATATTCACACTAAGAGCTGTCTAAAAATATATATGAAGATGGCGTCCAACCTTCATTTATGTCTATCTTCCGGATATCTATTTTATCTAAATGCAGAAATATCTTTTAAGAAAAAAATATTATGAAAAGAAAATTTATAAAGATATATTACATTATGCAATATATTAATAGTTTTTTTTATAAATGGATACGTAAAACTCGAATTTACTTTTTTAAATGGAATCATAATTTTTAAACTAATTGATCAATAATTTTATTATTGTTATTTTAACATGATATATTAATAAATTCTTTGACTTCGTGTGAATACGACAGTGAATATTTCGTGTAATGATAAATTCTCAAAATTATAATAATCATAACGACTTACACATATATCCATTCTGATTCGTGAAATTTTTGTAAGAACTATGTATCACATTTCCTATATTGGATTTTTATTTTATTGTTTGAAAGATTCCTTTTTTTGTTGCAACAAAGTCGGGATTTATGAATGAAAATAGCAAATGTAAAGATGTACAAAAATTTGATTCAATAGATAAATGTGCAATATTTTTCACGACGAAAATTTCTATATGGAAACACAGATGGAATTTTCCCTGTCATCGCGAATATTTCATTCTGGCTTTGTGAATATTTCTGGTATTGATCTGAAAAATATTTACGATTGATTTATATCGTTCAAACGTGGAATTTATCAGTTAATCTCGAGATAATTCAGATAAATATTATTACGTGCAATTACATATTTTTAAAACGAATTAAAAAACGAGAATTTTTTAATAGATTTTCTTTTTTATCGATGAAAGGAAATCAATAAGATCGGTTTAGTTTTCCTCGAATAGAATGTAATTGTAGTTATTTAATTTTGGAGAATAGATTTAAATAATCGTGATGGTAATAACGTTGGAAATTCGAATAAACGTAATGGTATTTTCGTTGACAATTCGCAATGTAAAACGATTTCAAATTAGTATGGATCTGATTTAACATGTGGAAGCACATTGGATTAATGTAATTAGTGAAATTAATTTAACGCGCATATTTAGTCCTGCTTTTATTGATTGATTAATATTAATGTAGTTAATTATGGAATTTGATTTTCTTCGAAACTTTAGAGAAGAAATAGTAATTTTTTGTTTAATAAAACAATTTTATCTTTTCTAGTTATAATAATTTTAGAAATTTGTATTTATAATTTATTTTATATAACGTGAAAATTTTCATATTATCAAAAAAAGTAAATTATTTATTGCAATTCTATTTAAATCTTTTTTCACGTCGAGTTTTCAATTATCTTCAGTGATTTTATTTTGTTCATTAATATATAATATTATTATTCATTAACATATATTATCGATACATTGATTTTAGTTTGATCAATTTACACTTAATCAAAATCCAATTTTAATTTCCAACTATTTTCCATATCGCAAGTTCTCTCGTTCCATCTACGAAATTTTATATTTTATACGTTTTATTGACTTTGAATTATTCATTGTCTATATTTAATTTAATCATATGCAAATTAAAATATATTGCATTTTCCTGAAACAAGATAAAAATTTCCGAAAAAAGTTATTCTTCCAATCTTTCGAAATTCATTTCTACATCAATTTTCGTTCTCATTCGTTCAAAAAGTAAAATGATCTTTCTAAATTTCAAAATTCGTTTCTATGACAATGGCAGAGATTTTTCTTAAAGCAACATTCAGAATATCGGTGACTCATTCCTTTAAATTCGATGGTTTTCGCTCGAGTAAACTGTTCTCAAACTTTACTCCGTACATGGTTAAAATATTGCGAATATTGTGCGAAGAGGGATAAAATTCTCATAAAAGAATTTATTGTATGGAATTTATTATTGTAGGAGAAAATGGAGAAAAGGGTTGCAGTTCCATTTCACATGTATATAATCTTGAATCTGTTCTTGAGAAAGAGTTGTAAAATGTACTAAATATCTGGTCACTTATTTTTCAATTATTTTTTTATTATTGCAATTAAATTAATTTTAAATTGTCTCTTAAATTGTAATTCTTATTAGTCTCTGTTTCATGTTAGTATAAGCTTACAAGAGATTGAAATTTTTAAATGAAAGAACATCTTTATAAATGTAAAAATTTATTTTTTAGCAAATTTTTTCTTTATTTGTTTTTTGTATTTTAGCAATACTATCATTTCAAACGATTGGAATTTTTGAATAAAAGAATAATTTAAAACTCTGTCCCAATGATAATTTTTCAAAGTGTTGAAATTTCCAAAGTGTTCTATTTTTCAATTTTTTTTTTCAATATTGTTTTTCAATTTGTAATTCTCCGTTTCAACAATATGCTCTGTCAAGAGATTGAAATATCCAAATAGAAAACTTTGACATATAGAAATATTCGAAATTTTCTCTTAATTGAAATTTCTATTCTAGTAATACGATTTATCAAAAAGTTGAAATTTTCAAATAAAAGAATTAAATGGTTTTTTTTAGATTTAATCCTTGAAATGTGTGATTTATGCTTTTGTCAATTTTATATATCCATCGCAAGAAATCTTCAAAACTCGATTATTTTTCAGGGATGTCGAAAAAGTTTATTTATTATATGATAATTTAAACATACATACATCAAACAATGTGACAGTGATGATATCTTATATTATATTTTTATAAAAAAATTTCCTATATTTTCGTAGATTCTACTTTAAGATGCATATATGATCTACATCATATATCACTAGACAATTCAGAGAATAGATCTCTAGTTGACCTAATAATATCGATGACTTGTCCTCTCTTACAATTTTCTGTTGTTAAATCATTAAATATATTGTCGAATATTTTTCACTGAATTAAATTTTTCTATGTAAAAATAAATATAAAAAACATTATTCATTTTCTCATTTATTTTTTTCACCTAAACTCATCTTTTACAAGCAATTTTTCTTCTTTTTCTTTTTCAATTATCTTACTTTTTTACCATTTTCTCTGTCACTTTCGAGTTTCTGAAAGAATTTATTTCTTAAAAAACTCTTTCAAAGATTTTTATGATAAAATATTAAACCAATACTCTCAAGAACAACTTCTTCCTCGAATTTATTATCGATTAAATCGCGAATTTCTAAACTTCCTTCCGATTATCCATTATGGACGAAGTAAACGTCTAAATACAGAAGTTGCCGAAAGCTCTTGAATCGGGGGATCTGCGAAACACAATGTTAAAGTCCGTAATCTTCGGCCTTCATTGTCGAAGGATTATCGAGTTTAACGTTGAATTCATACTCGTGTTTCCTTTGGCTAAAGATAAAACAATAATATTAACTTCTACTCTTGTTTCTATATATCAAAAAATAGAAAAATTCGTTTCCTCTCTTGATTACTTCGTAATTCATATTGATACAATAAAACAACAATAATCAGTTTCTATACTGTATAAATATGGAAGCAATTTATTTATCTTTAAAGTGAATTTTTCAGGATTTAATTTCACGAATCATAGAATATTTTGCATTTTAAATCGATATTATTATCATCGATAAACTGTAGATCATGAATGAAACATTTAAAACTGATTTTAGAGATTAACGTTACTTACTTTTGGCTCACGTTGTATATACACAAAAATTTGCACGATAACTAAATTGATTATGATAATACGTTCATCGCTTCCATGCATATTTTATAATCCGTCATGTTTACACTTTGCACAGTCCTGGATGTAATTACTGGGTCCATCAAGAGGAAAATAACCACTCGAGCAACAGCTGGAAATAATGTTGGGTTAATGACTGTAGTTGGCTAGCAAATCTCTGGCCTTTTTCCTTCCAATTTTCCCTTATTCGTTTTGATAGCGCCGCGTTTTTCTTTTCCTCGAAGGAAGGTTAGATTCGATGAATTTGGCGGTATGGAAGGTACATAAGTGCCTCCACCATTTCGTACACCGCAAATTTTCATCGATTTTTCTGGTTTCATAAGTTGCTGTGCGAGCATTTGTCGAGTGGCCGAGATACGAAAAGGTTTCGTGGAAGTTTTCGTTATGAGCTTCGTGGCAGAATTTTTTTATGCGAATATTTAGTTCAAAAATTAAGTTTGCAATATTTGATATTGGATAACGATATTCTTATTTTAATTTTCAAAGTGTAGAAGTTAAGAATTTCGATGATGATCGTTAATAATTAATTAATTTGAGGATCTGAAAAATAATTTGAAGATTTTTTTAAACAATTGTATATCATTTATCGATTCTCTTTGTCAAATGTTTTAGAAATGAAACGAGTGGATTATTGTTAATAGGATAATGGCACGTTTTATTCAATTGTATTCATCATGTTTATAAGGATTTCATTTTGTAGATTATAATTATAAGATAACTGCAAGTTTCGTTGTGAAAGCTCTAATTTTCTCAACAGTCATCATTTCTATACAAGCTGTGAAGATATATACATATATATGTATGTAATTAAGCTAGTACAAACAAACTGTGTTATATATATATATGTAGTTACTAGGTTGCTTAATTAGTAGCATGTACGATAGGGAAAGTTGTTACAGAACATCGTACTCTGTCGGAAATTTGAATTTTCGCCTGGTAATAAAACTTCATAGATTTTTTTCCAAAATCAAATTCTGCATACAAAGATGCTATTTTACATTTTTGAATAATTTTTTTTTTTAAAAAGAATTGAAATTTCTTTCCCTGATTCTTTATTTTTGGTGATACACTTTTTCACGTAAAATTTTTAAATTTATAAAAGAGATTAATTAAAATTAAATTTTAATCAATTGGTACACAAGCTTTCGAACGAAATTTAATAATTTTCCATATTTATAATCTTCCACGTTAGAATCCAACGATTCATTTAACTAATTTAATGTTCAATTTTTCAATTTATATCATTAATCTTCTTACGATATAAACATCAACCCCTCAATAACCAATTTAACGACCATATAAAATTCAATATCGAATGAAATAAATCGTTTTATTTCTTTAAAGGGAATGCACGTTAAAGACAAAAGGATGTAACGGTATTTTTCGTAATTTTTCAAGTGACCGAAGAATGGGACACGGCTATTAATAGTATTGTATGCAGAAATGGTGGAACGATACAATGGATGGTCGGCGCTGCAGCTAAATGGAAAATCGACGAGACATCGACGTTCCGTTGTAAATTCAACAGCGATCTTCAACTTGGTATGAGTTTACAGCAGAAACTGGACGACAATGTCATGTTAACCCTGTCCTTTAACATCGATTGTATAAACCCTCTGAGAGGTGGCCACAAAGTCGGTCTGGCCTTTGACATCGAGGGTTGAGCCAATGAATTTCGAATTTTCTTTTTTATACAAAAATGCTCTTTGATGTCTTTGATTTTTTTAGTCCACTTGTTTCTCGTTTATATATATATATATACATACATATTATATTGTGATTGTTGTGATATTAAAATGTCCGATATTATTGATATTAAAATAGCATTTGCAAGTGACTCGTTCTTTCAATTTATTTGCATTTCTAAGAATCATTCGAAGATGATGAATTTCTTTGTGATTAGGTTTTCGTTGTTACGATATTTTTTAAATATTTTTATTTTGCTTTTTTCGGAAAATATTTTATTTTATTCTCTTCTTTTTTTTGAATTTTTATATTAATTATTATTAATTATATTAATATGAATTTTTTGAGATATGTAGTTCTTGCAATGATTTAATTATTTATTTAGAAATTTCTTAAAAACGAAAAGATAAATAAACAATAGATGCCTGATAAAATTTGCAAAAAAAGATTTTTTTTTAATACGATTAACATTATATATCAAGGTTCAAGGATTTTGTAAGATTCTCTAATGATGAAAGAAGTTCTTTGCATTATATTCTGGAAAAAGGAGGTCATCGTTTGTTGACTGAATCCTCACAACTTTTTTTAATTGCCATATTTAATCCGACAATATTTGCAAAAATTTCATTATTCGATAAAGATTCAAGATGGATGAATACTCGCCTCATACAGATTAATTTAAATACGAATTTCGGAAACAATCGTCAATTAAAATTATTGTAATTGCAATGATGTAATAGCAATTTACCACATTAATGAAATATTTTTCTCTCATCTCGTAGAAAACAATTTAAATAATTCCAAAATCACGAAATAACGAAATCTTTTATCTACGAATGATAGGAAATTATTCGTTCAAATTATTCGCCCATCAATTCATAAACATCGATTAAATACAACAATTAAAATTAAATAATTTATTAAAATTATGCATGATATTCGTTTCACGAATATAAATCCGCGAAACAATTCGAGGCATGTTTATCGAAATTTCACACGAGTATAACGCGCGTTAATTTCCATTTTACTCGATTTCAATCACTGAAGTAGCACGTATCGTTCCCTTGTTTCGAATAAGTGTGGAACGTAATAATTGATTTCACCGCCTGTTTTAATAAATGTCCACGACGACTTGATGCACGTACATATTCCTGAAGGATATAACGGATATTTTTCGTTCCCCGGTGGTAACAGAATCAGAAATTAATGGGGCCGTTATTGATCTTGTTGCTGACGCGTAGCGATTCATTGTTAATGAGAGAGAGAAAAAAAAAACAGCTTTGTCCATTCTTTTCCACGGTACGAATGAAAATTTGCCAACTTAAAGAGGATCGTTCGACCTTAAGACGGCTATTCAAACAGCAAAATTGAAAGGATTTGTCTTGGATTGTTTGAATTTGTACACGGTATTGTACAATAGTTATTCGTTTAAAATGAATTTTAAACATCAGCCTCAAACCAAAGCTCTATCTTTTCCATAAATTTTTCTATAATATATTAACTGTTTCGTATACATGATACATTTCGTCATGCATCAATTTTTGCTTTAGAATAAATATGTGCTATTTTATTTATTTTAAAGACACTTTTACAAGCAACGATAAATTATCACTCATCTACTATTGCAATACTTTGTTTTTTGTTACTTTTTCTCTCAAAATCTTTTTCTCCATTGATAAAAATTGTTAATTGTTAAAGAATTAATATTTATTTCCACAACATTGTTATCTTAAAAATTGATAAAATTCAAAAAACAAGTTTCCATTTTCATCACAATTCCTCATTGCTTTACAAAATTCCAATCCAAAAACGTCCACGTCCATCGAAACTTCTCCAGAAATTGAAAATTTCACAAACGTTAAACAGCCGTCAATATTCGAAATATGGAAAAATTAATTGCTCGTGTATTATATCGTATAATATTTTCTGGCGAATTAGAATAGAGATACGGACGAACGAATAATAATCCTCACCTTGTGTCGAGGAACCGCTGGCATACTGCTCGTTCTTCCACGATACTGTCTCGGTCCTGGACCTCGAGATCCCGTTGGACCAGCAGGGCTGGTTGGGCTTGGACCTCCTGGACTCGCTCCCGGACTCAAATGAGACGAGGCAGACACTGCTCCAGGGCTTATTGCCGGAGTTCTGGTGGGACTTCTCGGCGAAGGCGATAAATGACCCCAAGGGCCGGTTTCCGCTTGCAGAAACCTATTGTCGGGATAAGAGAAATTTAGCATTAGAATTGTATTACACGTGGGTTTCGATGTTACACGTAGAACAAGCTGCATTAACGGTGCATATAATATTCAGATATATTGGGCGGCCAGATCAGAGATTTTCATCTTTTGTCTTTTGGGAAATGGGGAAGAAAATAAGTTGTTAGTAAGTTGTAAGGAATCGTTTGATGATAGATAGAAGAAATGATATTTTATTTAAAGAAATAATAATATATTGTAATAATTTTTTTTTCGAAATCGAAATGGTAATTATTAATTTGAATACGTTGATGTTGTTTTGGGGAAAATTGGATTCCGTTTTGAAAGAAGCTATTAATTAGCTGCTATTTGAGATTTTACTTAAATATTTAAATATAAATATTAATTGTTCGATTTTATATTATAACATGATTTTATAAATCAATTTTATTATTCTAAATAAGCAGATACGATATAAGTAACGTAAATTTGCGAATCACATGCGAATATTTTTAAAAATTAAAATAATAATTCCTCTTTACTAAAATATCTAATAACATAAAAAGCTACGAATAATTCAAAGCATAATTTGAAACTTTTTCAAAATTAAGAATAATTACTAATTATTTGAATGATAGGAAATATACTATTGTTTAAAAAATTCAGATTAGAAGAACAAAACTAAAAGAATATTTAACAAACTTAACTGCATGATACTGTTGTTTAAAAAAGGCCCGACCAATTTCCTTTAAAAAAGAAAGTAAAGAATATTATTCGAAAACACAAATATTTACACGTTCACTACCAATGATAATAGTTTCGAATTCACAATAAAATTAGCAAAAGATCCGACACAAATCACTAGAACTAAAATGAACTTACTAATTACAAATTATTATTTATAATAATATCGAAACACACACACACACACAGTAGTAAACGTGTATCATTTAAATAAAATTTCCTATCAGACAATAACAGAATAGATAATATCCATCAAGCTTAGCTTACCTGTGCAAGTCTGGTGTTGGTCTGGCGACTGCTATGCTTGAACTACGACGTCTGGAAGTGGTCGGTGATTTCGGACCATCCACGCTCGAGTGTCCTTGGGATCCTGTCAAAGAGGTACGGTGCAGGCGAACCTCGATCTCGCTGCTCCTCCTCTGGAATGCCCTTTTGCTCCATCGTCTGCTCTTCGAGTCGGTGTTCGAGGCCTCCTGCTTTCTGAAAGTACCGTCTTCTGTTAGCATAAAACGTAATTGGACCTTTATTTTTGCTGCTGGAGGGGAGAGGAGGGGAATTGTTTCGAACAGGTCAAGTGATTTTCGACTTGTGAAAAATAGGAAGAGCTTACTTGGCCAGATCTCTGGTCGAGATAGGTTCGTTTTTTTCTCGGTAGATGCTCGGATAGTATAAAGGGTAGAATCATCTTAAGTAAGGGTTTACGTAGGAGAATTAAATTTCGTTGGTGTTATTTTATTAATGGCGAGTCTCACGGAATTAGTGGTTTAATTATTGTTTTTTTTTGTGGATCTTTTCTGTGATAAGATTGCTTGTTTGTTCCGAGTGTTTATGATTGAGATTAAAGTTGATGTTCGTTGTTATTACAAGATATTAAAATATAAATTTGAAATTATCTTTGTTTTAATATTTTTAATATCGAAGATGAGTTTATGAATATAAGAATCATTTATAAGATATAAAATGTTATAAATTATTTGCTTTAAAATTGTTAACTTTGATTTGCCATTTAACTTTTTAGATTTAATTGGTTAATAGAAGTTAACAATATTATAGGATTCAATCTTATATCTCATTATATTATATTATACATATTATATTATATTATATTATACACGAGAGTTAATATTTCATAATAAGAGTTATATTTTTTAATCCTTAAAAATAATGCATTTTATTTATTGTGAAATAATTCAATAAAATTTATATATGCATGTTTTACGTATTTTCTACAGGTTCTACGTATGTTTATATCAATGTTCTTAATATCGTTTAACGTTTTTTTTATTCTTCATCAGCCATTATTTGTGACAGTAATATTCCATAGCGATTATTGATATTCCATAAATAAATGAGTTTGATATTATTAAATTTGAATGATTTAAATCAAAAGAAATAATACAAACTTAATGTAAACTATATTTTTTGTCGTATAATATTTTGCTAGTTTTTTAAAATTAATAATAAATTGGAATAACAATAAAAATATCTACGATTATATTTTAATAAAATTTCTTGAATATTTATTTCAATTATTTATTTCATACTTACTTCAAAATAACGTAATGTAATCTTTCATTCAGTCAAATTTAAAGCCAAAATAAATAATTATTTAATAATTAATGAACTATGACATACAAATAATAATACAAGCGTATTGTTTAGTTACTTTTTACAGTGTATTTATACATTGTCCTAATAAAATATTTATCGATAGATCAAGATATAGTTGAAAATGTCTAATAGAGATAATTTATTTATAAAAAAAATATTGCATTTTGTCAAATAAAAATTTTATTTTATAAAAAATTAAAAATATACAGAATATATTAATATATTTATACACGTTTTCAGATCGATTCTGAAAATCAACTTTTGTATTTATATTTTAGCTTCTAGAATTAATCTCAAAGATATCCCACGAATATATTACATCGCCCACAAAGCTATAAAACAATTTTAATTTAACTTTGTGTTGGCAACTAATAGAATGACCTCAAGAGCGAGAAACTTAAGTCCTTAAAAGTAGAAGCATAAAAAGAGAAAGAAAAAGATAAAATAGAAGAAGTTAATTGTACAAGAAATCAAACTAAATTTGATAAAAAATTACGAGAAAAAGAAAAAAAATATGAATATTTTATAAATATAAATATGAAAAATATTTGTATATTTTTTTTCATCGAAACACAATAATAAAGAATACAAATATTAACTATTTCTGACAAAGATAAAATAATCAAATTAAAAACTAGAATCAATTACAAATAATCTATATTTAGTATTTCCACATGTTTCATATTTATACGCGAAATAAAATATACATAAAATTCTACTTCTAAAATAAAAGTAACAAGCCAGAAACTCGAAATAATTAATTACCATTTATTCCAAATAAAATATGCTCAAATTCGTCACGCGATTAATTAATACGCGTTTAAATCATTCGATAGGGATCCTTGGCCGACTTAGCCAATTAAATTAGCGATATCACGTTGAGTAATTTACTATTTCATCCTATTTCGTCCATATTCCCAACATTTATCTGTCATGTATCAGGCATAAAATCGCTTTAAATCCGAATCTGACAGTCTTCCGCTCAAAATGGCTTCCATTTCGCATGAAAGACAGTGGCTCGTGGCAAGTATCGCACACTTGTACGAATTCTGAAAAGGCACACATGAGGAAGGAAGCTGGAACGAGACACACGAGACGCCAAAGAAATGTGATTTCACAATTCTAATATTCTGGATCGTGTCGTCCATTTTTGAACCGTTGCAACTATTATTCCCTTTATTACATTTCGCAATTCCATGTGGAACGATTTCGTACACGAAACGTTATTTGTAATAACGAATTTGTTTGTGAAAGAGCTATTTTAAAACTAAATATTAATAAACTAAATTATGAATATTTTATTCGAATCGAGAGGTATTTATGAAGAATTTATGTGGATATTTCATTTTTGATATTGATAATGAACAACTTTTATTTATTTAAAGGAGAATTTTGGTTTAGGCATAGTTTTCTTTCTAAATATGTTCAATTTTCGATTGCTAAATGAGTTTATCATATCTTACACGAATAAAAAAAAATTTAATGTTGTTGTATTCATATAAACAATTTTTCGTTTGACATAATAGATAATTTTTTTATTTTTGCAAAAATAAATTAAAACTGTTTCAGAAATCTTTGTATTCGAAGGATATTTTTCGAGAAAATTGAACTTAAAAATTGGTAACTATCGTGCTGTTGCGCGAGATTCACGGAAATTGCATTTTTCTATCGTCTGTTGCAATTTCCCACAAGAACTATTTTCTTTATTTTGTAACGACAGATACGTGGTTAGTTGATATTGCTCCAGTCAATATATGAATTATTTTCTTTTCTTTCGTTTAATTTTAACGAAATTGAAGAAATGCATATTCAACATTACGTTCTTTTCGAAATATAACTCAACAAATATCAAGTTTAATTTAATTATTCACGTATATAATTAATTCCAATTATTAAGAAAACGATTTTATTGAAATTATTCACACGTGAGAACAAATCGATTCACAAATAAAATAAAGATTTAATAATTTCTTGCAAGAATTACGGAAAAACATTTAACAATTAATCTTTCTTTTGATCGAAATATTGATTCATTATGTGCAAATCGCGATTTTTTTATTAGTACAAATTTGCTACAAATTGCTACAAATCAATTTAAATTATGAGATAAAAAATGTAATTTGATATTAAAAGAAAAGAAGAGTGGAAAGATAATTATAAGAAAGAATCAATAATTGCATCATTATTATCATTTTTTCGATTCGTTCGAACGAGCTGAAATAAAAATCTAGATAGTAAGTCATCGTTATCTTAGTAAGTTATCCTTTTGAAAGAGACTTATTAAAACTTCGATGACACTTATTCTTTTAGGAATGGAGAAGAGAACACAACCGGCGCGTGTAAATCAGCTATGAAAGAAAATTAAATTTTTTCTCTATTAGTCACTAATGCGTCCATTTTCTCTTCAACCAACTGTTAATATTTCTCTCTCTTTCTCTTTTTTCTTTTTTTTTTTAATCTTTAACGAGCAACGAATATTCGAGTGGAATTTCTCGAAATACGTGAGAACATCGACCTTCATCGATTGCTCCCTTTTCTGCTCCTTAAATTGATGAAACATATTGAAGCGTATCCAGATATCGATTATACGTACAATACACGAATAAAAATTTTTAAATAAATTTTTCACTACGCATATTTTCGAAAATTATATTTAATTTCAATGAATAATTTTAATTTTTGGAATTTCAAAAAGCAAGAAGAGGAGTTGGCATATAAAGATATTAATTGAGGTTTATTTGCTAAATTATAAAAAATTTAATTTTACGAAGAAAGAGATGAAGATAGAGATGAAATGATGAATATTTCTGTATATCAAATTATAAAGTTTTCCATTGGACGTAAATCTTTTATTCCAATATAATAAAAATATTTTCAGAAACTATATTTTGAAAAGTTAACGTGAGACGATAGATATTTTACGATTTAGATCAATCACTGATTGAATTTAAACAATTACACGTATAATTTAAATAAGGAGCTATAAATTGTCATTCATAAGTAATGAACAGTAGAATTTAATATAATTATAATACACCTTGTGTACTATAGTTACACAACGCGATTCAGGATGAACAAAGCAAGCGTGTCAGTTGCACGAACACAGCACAGAGAATTGCGTATTACCTTGACAAGTTTGTTTCACGAGCCTGTATAAACGATAATGTCATTCGACTAGTTAATCCCTTAATCATCAAATACCGTAATATCAGTCATATAGCAATTGTGAATTATTTTGTCAATCACGAGAATAAAGATATTTTCAAATTGTGAATTAAACGAAAGTAGATGCTTCGTCTACTCGATATTATCATTTGAATGATATCAAATATATATGATATTCAACTATATATATATGTAAATATATATATATGATGGCGCACTAGTATACATAATGCATGGATGATAGAGTATTTGAGATATAACAATGGCAACTTACTGTGCATTAGTTGTGCTATCTCGATCGTCATGGTTGACTGAATTAGTTCTTTCCAAAGTTATATTTCTATGCAAATTTAAATCGGATGCAAGATTTATTTGTATTCAATTATTATGCATTATGCATATATTGTATTCGAAGAATTTTTCGAGTAAGTTATTTATATCTAAGAATGGAATAAAAATTTATTCACAATCTTAAGAATTATTTTTATGAAGAAATTTTATCGATAAATTTATTTTTAGTATAAATATTTTGCGTTGTTATTATAGTACGCAAGAAAAATTCTGCGTTTATTGTTGATTTATTCCGATGGATAGCAAGCTTAGAAAATTTCATGGAGAAAATATAATTATCAATCTATTCAAGATCTATTATTGAAATGTCAGAGTCACAAGAATTACATAATACATTATAATGATGATTCAATATTTAACGAACGTGACATACTATCTTTAAGTTCTAAATTTAATCAGAATAAAAATATACTCTTGTTCGTCAGCGGATAATACTAAAAGTTTTTAATTTACATAATAAATTTATATTAAAAAAACGAAGTATCTCATAAGTAAAATATTTTTCAGGAAAATTTCTCGTAAAATTATGTTTTATGTTAGAAATCAATCTAAAAATATTATTTGATAAGATAAAAATAAATGTCGAAAATTTATAAAAGATATTCAAATTAAGTAAAAATAAAACTAAATAAATTTTTCGCGTATTATGTTAATAATTATGTTATAATATATTGTAATATTATAAATTTGATAAAATTATAATTTTAATATAAATTTTAATTTTAATATAAATACTTAAATAATGAAAACAAATTGAAAAAGATTTTACTCAAGATTACTCATTATGAATAAAGCTTAAAAGTTTCTTATAGAAAATTCTACTACTCTTCTACTACTCTCTAAAATCTTGGCACAAAGAAGTACGCAGACCATATAAAAAATTCACCTTGGCATCTGCTAAGCAAATAAGATATTTCAGGAAATAGTTTCAACATCATGTTCCCTTTGATACTGTATGACTTTTATATATATGTATTTATAAAACACTTTTTCATAGAATAGAATACATAATTTAGAAGTTATATAGAATGGACAGGCATGATTCATCTTATATATAAGAAATAATGTCTTTGAACTACAAAGTTATTCTTAAAATTATTTTTCGTACGCAAGGAAAAAAAAAAAAAATAGAAGAGTTTTTAGCATTCAAGGAGGAATTCATATAATCAATGTGTTAACTATTTAATCTTTACACTTCATCCTGAAAAATTTTTTAATAGAGTGATTTAAAGTTATAAGAGTGGAGCAAATTTATTTATATCAAGTTTAGAAAAGTTCAACTATTATTTAAAAATAGTTACTTTTTTCACAAAAATTTATTGATTTATTGATTTATTAATTTAAAAATATTTCCTTTTATATGCAAGACAAAATTGTAAATTATATCGTCATCTACACTTAGTTTATATCGAATTCTTTTTTAGATATATCATTCACGACATACACAATAAAGTTCTCAAATATTATAATAACAAGTTTCAACAGATTATTTTTCTATCACTTGTTACGATGCATCGAATAAATCAGATTCGAAGCGTCAAATTTAATTTTATCGTCTTTCGTTCATGCGTTTGCATGCATCCTATTAACGTGAAGTAGAAATAAATTTACTGCAATACTTAGATACAATGCGTTTGTAATTAGATCGATTTAATCGGATCTTCCGTTTTGCACTTAACGTTCAACAATTCTGATTCAATCGAGAAACCATTCCATTTAAACTTCATTTCTGCATTATTTCTCGTGAAACTTTATTTCTTCCTTGACATTTTTCAATTTTACTTCTTGTATATACTTATTATATATATATATATTATATATTATAAAACAAAATATAAAACAATTTAAACTTAAATAATCCATTTAATAAATTTTTAATACAAGATTAATTATATAAGATTAATTATATAAGATTATTTATTATTATTTATTATTTATATAATTTATAATATAATTATATATATAATTACACAAAAATCATAAAAATCTTCATACGCTGTTTTAAGAAATTTAACTCTAAAATTGTCTTTATCATATGTCTTTATCATATATTACATATCACTTATATGTTGAAATGTCCCGAAAAAAATCCAATTTAGAGCGACTTCAAATTGAACTTTACATTATCTTTGTTTTGTATTTTCCATTGTTATCGTGTACGTTGTGTTTCATTATTACTGCAAAATTGCATCGTGTAGAGGAAATTTCGATTTACAAGGCTTGAAGAGAGAATTGGAAAACGAATTTGAAGGGTGACAGAACATGGTTCATTAGATCTGTCGATTTTTAGATTGAGTTTTATGCCACGCATCAATCGACAAAATGTTTAACCTTTTCGAGATTGGTCCGAGATCATTTTTTAAAGAATCACTGATATTAAAATTTTTCATTTCTTTTTATCCAATTTACTCTACAAAAAGAAATAAAGAAAAAATACAAACAATTTTCTTATACCTCATAATTATTAAAAGAGGAAATAAATTATAATTCTTCTATTACATTTGTAAAGATTTGTTAAGAATTATTTAATGTATTTTTTTAAATCTAGTTCAAAAATCATTCAGTGTTTTACTGAAAATTTCGATTTTAATAAAATTTAATACAAAGAAATTAAGTATATCAATTTAAAGATAGAAAAGTGGAATGAGACAATCTTTTTAAACGATAATCTCTCATCTAAAATCTAATATATTTAGATTTTTGTTTTTTTAAAGTAAAACAAAAAAAAAAAAAAGAAAAGAAAAAGGATTCGATCAAAACGAATGTAATATAGAAAGAGAGAAATATTTATATCTAATATTTTAGAAATTTTAAATTAATTGATATTGGAAGATAATACAGAGTGATATTCGTGTTTATAGATTTATGAAGTATATGGCTGATTAACAATCCTCATAAATCCTCGTACGTAATTTACCAAACTTGTACTGGTTAACAGCTAAATAGGACGAAACACTTGAGCTTATCAATAAAGCTTGTTACATGGAAAACGCGAGTAATTTTTCTTTACCTTGAAGTAATTTATTAAACCTATTTTTATGATTGGATGAAACATATCTTAATATCATAGAGTATAATATTGTAAAATATAACTTATTATGTTATTTTTTAAATGGATTACCCATTACTCAGGATATTTGAAGGAAAAATATAAAGCCTTACAATATATATAAAAATGATTCATCCATTAGAGATTATAAAATCAATTTTCAAAGGAATTAATTTAATTTTATATTTTGTTTATGCTTTATAATTATATAATTATGATTGATATTTATTATTTAGATTATATTATAATTTTGATGAAAAATATTAAAGAAATAATTAAATTAAAGTACAATAATCAATAAAAATATATGTATAAAATAAAATAGACAAGATTAAAATTTCTCATATGTCAGTGGTAATTAAATGGAATATTTTAAATACCTTTTATTGTGAAAGAGAAAATAAAATAAATAAAATTCTACATCCTACTACTATTGTCTTTTGATTTAAATAATATTATAATCTTTATAATCTCTTTTATTTATAAATATTCTTTTATGTATATAAATTTAGAATCAATTTTAAATCAATTTGTATAACCATTTTTTATTTCTTTTAATTAATATCATAATTCTTTGAAGCTATTATATAATTCTGCTTTTCAATATCTATCTTGTGTTTTATTATCGTAATAATAAATCACAATAAGACACCTACACATTGCTACGATTTAAACTCTTAATTAAATTCTACAAGAAAATCGAGATCAAATTAAAATCATCAACGACAATTAATTTGCGAATGTTCGAACGAAAATTTAAATATACGAAAAATATACGAAATAAAACAGTCATTTTAATTCAATAAATCAAACGAAACTTCCTATTTTGTATAAATAAATTCTTCGACTGTCTTTTCAAATATGAATTAGAATAAAAATTTGCATTTGCATTTTGACGATAATCACATGATGAGTTCAAAACGACGATATTCACCTAGGTATTAATTTATCCTCGAGCATGCTTGGCAAATCGTCGGAATCTTCGTTGAGGGCGGCAAAGAAATCTTGAAACTTATCCGGGAAACTGCTTGGCGGGCAACTATTCATGGAAATTCTGTCAAGAAGTTCCGTGGAATTTTTCTCGGCGGTCTCATGATGTTCTGACACGGTTGACGTTGCCATATAGTAGACCACGTAGTTTAGAAATCAGTCTAACCGCGTAAAAGATTTAACTAGCCTCGAATTGTCGAAATCTCCTTCTCGTTATCTCATCCATTCGTAATCACAAAACTTCACCGAACTTCTGTAACTTCGAACAATTCCACTCAAGTAACTTCTCCAGTAAATGGAAAGTAATTTTCGAAAACAACGATAATCCTCGAATAATTCACAATAATTCAAATTTTTAAAATCCACAAATTGTTTAATGAAATTCAATAATCACAATATTCAAGTTTTCCAAATTCACAAAATTATTAATTGTTCCTCTTTAATAAAATTAAAGAATCACAATATTCAAATTTTCCAAGTCCATGAATTATATCCGTCTTCAGATTTTCTTCAGATCGTCTTTCAGAGAAATGGGAATATCTCCAATGATCACAATATTTTTCGTCCACAAAATTATTATTAGATCGTGTTCAAAGAAATAGGAGAATTATTCTTCCAATTAAGCTATAAGAAGAGACAAAGGATGCAGCATTGTTCCTCACGTGGGTGGAGAACAATAAACAAGAAATTCCAACGAAATTCTTCTCATCATTTCTAACGATTCACTCGTCGAGTCAAGGTTCTAGAATGCACAAAATATAAACGCGACGAGATATAAAACGTACGTTGTGTGAAAGAGAATTCACGATTTTTTTCGAGAGAAAGAGAGCGACGATCGTTCCGCTCCTTACAAAGCCCTGATGAAAACTGAAGCTCGCATGGTTGTTGCGCCTCGTTCTAGCCTCGCTAAGTGCACGAGGCTTGCGCAAACGTGACTCACCCTGAAAGCTCCCTCGAATGATAACTAGGTAAAAATGATCATACGGTTTGCAATGTTTCTTATTCTCGTGTGTTTGAATGATCGGTGAGAGAAAGTAGGATTGAAAATAATCTAGGAATTATAATATTGTAAATAATTCAAAATTTGTTATTGCAAATTTTGGATATATAGAATGTTCACGTTCTTTCAACCTCCAATATTTTTTTTTCTTCTTGAAAGTGATATATTTTAGAAAAAAATGAAGAGAAAAGATTTTGGTATTTTTGTATCTATGGATATATACGGTGGATGTATATATTTTGAATGTAGAGAGTGTTCATGTTATTAACTTGTTTTTAATTTGGTATGTTTTAGAAAAACTATCTAATCAAAAGAAATTTTAAAAAATAGATAATGTTTATGAAATAACGATGTTAGAGCTTTTTTTTTAAATATCCGATATTTCTTTTTATATTTTATTATAGCGAATGATGAAAAAAATTCAATAATTATATGATAATCGAAGAAAATAAAGTGTAATGGCAGAGTTAACAGGAAAAATAAGCATATAGAGTGTTTCTTATAGATACATTCCTCTTAAGGGATCAGTGGAAAACGATACAAGGGAAGTTGAGAGTTTGGACTCTCGTCGTAACTCTCGTTTCAAGAGATCGAGCACTTCTTCTTTTCCTCTTTCGTTTCATTATAAATAGAACGCTTCGCGTGGAAGATAGAATTCATTGAGAACTAAATTGATCGATGCTTAACATTGGTCTTTGTGAATGAATATTTTTTGAAGAGAGAATCCTTTTTTCTTCTCGTTTTTTCAAGATTCAGAAGTTGATATTCAGATTCAGGAATAGAATCATGATTAAATCGATCCTTTGCAATTAAAATTTTGTTTGCTTGTTGAAGGAAAAATAGATTATGATCGATTGTATTTTTTTGCTCCGGTGTAAAACTTCAGGTTACCTTATTTTCTGTAAAGAAAAATAGTAGTTATAGTATAATATAATATATTATATTTATATATATATTATTATAGTATAATATAATATAGTATAATATATTTCCTCTTTTAAAAAATAATTTAAATAATTATCATAAATTAAGCTTAACGAAATGATGATAAAATAATTTCAAAGAAAAATAGTGAAATTATTCAAATTTACGATTGAAACAATTTACATTAATTCAAAAAAATTAAAATTCACTTAAATCGATCGATTAAATTTATTTTAAATCGGTAATTATTAATATCATCACTTGTTAGCTTTTAATTAAAATTTTATTCCATGTATACATACATAATACGATACGTATTATATTGAGTACACATTGTTTATAATTAAATTGATTTATAGCTCGAATAATTTCACGATGGAGAGAATTTTAATCATTAATAGTTCATTAAGTTGGCAATTAAACAAACCTATTGAAAATTAAATAGCTATTATAATCGTATAATTACACGAAACAATTGAATTAAACAAACGTTTAATTAACCACCAATTATAAAATATAACTAAACTGACCAATATTTTAAAATCAACAATTAATATCTAATAAATTCTCCATTTACATCAAAATAAAGAAAATTTTTGTGTAGGAGCAAAAAGAGGAATGGTGAATTTCAAATTTGCCCGAGTATAATAATAAGAATAATGGTGGACCTGTTACTATATGAATTTATGAGATAATCTAAGATCTTTCTTACAAAATCCAGACTCACACGCCATCTTGCGTTTTCACGCAATAATTATTTGTAAGATATCCTTTGTTTTATTTCGCTCCATCGTCTCGCTTATAATTTCATTCTTTATGGATGAAAATACTTTGTACATGATATATCTTGCTGTCTCTCCGATTGTTGTTTCAATTTTTCCGCTTTCTTATCTCGAAATAGAATTGTTAAGAGAATATTAGTTCGGCTACGCGGAGAAAGAAAAATCACGTTAATCTTATCTGTGAAGATATTGTTATTCAGATCGATAGTGATCAATCAGTCGAAGAAGGAAGAATTTCGAAAGAGATGGAAGTAAGGAAATAAACGTTCGAGATAAAAAGATGAAGAGATATCTTATGGTTATGATTTAAGAATAAGATTGACCTCGAAAATTAAAAAGAAAGAATAATCTCTGGAGAGACAGGAAAGATCTTCGAATAATAAATAATAAAGAATAATAAAGTTTCTCGTGACAGTGTTTGTGATTATGTAAATGGATAATATTGTTTGTTCTTGATCGAGATAAAACAGAGGAAGACCGGAAATATTGTTTTTTTTTTAGTAAGATAGTATATTTCGTTAATAAGCCTACGATTTTTAAAATTGCATTTTTAATTATGATTTGTTTTGATAGTACTAAAATTTGCAAAATAAAAAATAATTGTATATTTTGGATATCAATCAAAGACATTCCACAAATATATCAACATCCTATATTTACATATATTGCAAATGTGTATAAACGAAATATAGAATCTTTCTTGGAAATATAATTAATAATTAATCTTTTCCAAGAATTCTTGTTTTTTTTTAAAAAAGAAATATTTGAATCTATTATTTCTATGTAAATTAAAGTAAAGTTATGATTTCAATATTTAACAAATAATAAAAGAACATTTGAAGAATCTAAGATATTACAGATTGTAAAAATATGTTATTAGTCAATCGGCCTCGTTGTTTTTCTCAAGAATTACAAGTACAACTCTTTATAAAAAAAAAAAAAAAAAAAGCAGTGTCAAATTTCTCCCTTAAGTCTATAAATCGAACTCACCATCGGTTCAACATCATCTTTGTGTCAGCAGCGGCGAGTGAAGCCCGATAAAAAAGGTTGACGACGAGGCATGACAAGGAGAATTATAAGAGGAGTAAGGAAGAGCTGGGAAAGACCTATTCATAGATCAGTGGCCCTTTCGAGAGTTCGACTTCGGAGAAAGAGACCTGCTTTCAAAACAATGGAATCCTATCTTTAGACGTCACTTAACATGTCGAAAGAGAAAGTGTGTCAGCGACACCTATCCCGATGGAGATAGGGAGAGAATCGAAAAACTATCAGATCGTTTTCTTTTATTTAATTAATCATCTATAAACAGAATTTGAAAATGAAAATAAATGTGTGATTGGATATATTGTTCTATTTCTAATGAGATCAGAAACTTCTGAGCAATAATTACTATGATTAGATTGATTGTAAGTACTTGGTACTTGAAGAAATATATCAAAAATATTATTTCAGTGAGAAGAGAAATAATTATTTAAACGTTTTATACATGGAATTAATTTTGCATGCATTAATTTTAAGTTTATTTATTAATTAATTGATTATCAAATGAGATAATTTTTCACTTTATTTTTTTATTTAGATACTTATTGAAGAAATTTCTTCAATAATTTATAGTTTTATTATATGAACTAACACATATACATTTTTGACCCCATAAATTAGAAGTTTCAAATATTAGCAAGAAAAATATTCAAATATTTTATTCGATAAACTTAAATATTGTTTTTTTTTTAAGTATTTTACTCACCAGTTTCTTATATATTTAAATTTATAGTCTTGCCAGTTCTAAAATTTTACTACTCTGTTATTCCTCTTTGGAGAATAAACTTATACATAAAGATAAAAATATAAAGATAAAAAGTTATAAACCGTGAACTATAATTATACTTACGAAAGTAATTTAATAAAAAAGAAAGGACCTATAGTAAAAAATTATTAAAAGAATTTTAATAATTTTTCAACAATATACTATATTATATCTTATTTTATATATCTTATTTTATATCCATATTTTAAATATAATTACAATATTTCATTTTTATAACAAAGCAATAAATTTTCTAATATCCTAATTTAATAATTGCATTGTATATTACAATTTCGCATTTTTAAAATTTTTTCGTACTTACGTTACAAACTTATCATAACACGATATCAGAGAATTCGATGTAAATGGAATTTTCAAATGGATCAAATACTGTGTATATACATTAAATAGAATCTTCACATGTATAACAAGGTGTCTGAAGTATTTGAATAATGGGAGTTTGACTATGAGATATTCTATTGTACATGCAATGTCAAATGATATGAATTTACACGTAGTGATAATTAACTGTAAAGCTGAACAATACAATCATCTCACAGCTTCGTATATCGAATGATGGCATTGAATGTTACAACCTTGGTATTCGACAAGGATTGTTTGCACCATGAATCGAAATTAACAATTGATTTTGACATGGATCAATTGAATCGATTATAAAAAGAAGTAATAATTTTTAATATAATCGTTGAATATTTTAAAAATTCTTTTATTATAGTATCTTTTATTATAGAATTTGGAAGAGTGAGAGAAAGAAAAAAATTTATTTTATGAAGAATAATATAACAAATAAAATCTAGAAATAATTAAAATAATTGAATACTTTATTTTCTGTTACATTTAACACTTTTTATCATTTTATTTAAATAATGAAATATTCTTTCAAAATTTCTTTCGTATTTCTTATTTCATTATTTATTCATTTATTTTTAATTTAATTAATTTTAACATCATCGAATGCAGTGATTATTTATTTTGTTAATAATAACTAATCACATAGTAAAATATTATTATTATTAACTTGAAGGGAGTCGCTTCAACACAAATAAATTAGAGGAAACTAATTAGAGGACTTTTAATTAGTCGTATTTGTCGTTACATTGCTTTGTAAATCCTGAATTCCTGGTATCGTTTAATAGTAAATTTCAAGATTTATCTTTGATTAATATAGTAGAGTGATATTTCATTCAAAATTTAGATTTTGTACCAACAATTAGACTTTGCTCTGTCAATTTTGTTGAGCAACAGTTTTTAAACATCAACAGATATATTATATTAAATTAAATAGATAAACTTCACACAAGAAATCTAATTATATTATATAGTAAAACATTTGTATAGAAAATATTATTACTAAGTATTTTTAAATATCTACATTCTACAATTATGTAAATCTTTCATACAAATTTATCCTATCCTAATATAAATGAATATAACCTAAACGAATTAATTAAAAATAAATAAAAAAAATATTTTTTATTCTTTTGAATATAAATTATAAATTCTTCAAATATCATTTTACTATAAGAGCAAAACCTGATTAATGACACGAAAAATGTATCACAAAATGAGAAGAAAGAAAGTAAATTAATAATCGATTGAGATAAAAGTAATAATTCAGTGAATAAGAACAAATAGTTAATACTATTACTGGTCTGTAATTTCCCTATTTTTCTTAATTCTTCATCATATTTATCCCAGAGGATAAGAAATATAAATAAATTTGCAATCTTATTTAATTCCTTGACCTAATATACAATAACTGAGTAAATCAAGATATAATAGAAGTAATAGAAGAAGAAAACGTAATAACCGATAATAATGGATAAGAAGATGAAATAAGGTTTTATCGAATAGTAACAAATAGGGTTAAACGAGCAAATTGCTCATTCATTATCAAAATGGATTTCCGGAAACGAAATTATTTCATTCCAATTGCCTGCCGACGATATCAGCAGGGGTATTGTATGCCTACGTATATACGAAATTTTCCTGTTATTAATTTATCGTTACGAGAGTGACAGAAGGCGACCGAGGACCGTGAAGGATCGATAACCGTTATCGCGGTTGTTACCATGGATACATCAAAAGCTCGTTCGTTAACGCTTGAAAATGATTAAGACAAGCTCACTGTCGCTTAATAAAATTCGTTGATCGATTCGAAAGAAGTTTCGGATGTTCGATGGATCTTTGTTTCCAATTCCAACTACAGAAGACTCATCAAAGTATTGGAACATTAGTCTTGAAGAGAAATCGATTTAATTAAAAATTAATCCCGATTTTCTTGAAATTTTGTGTATGTACGTAAATTAAGAAAAATCTCTTTGAAGGGATGAAATTCATCCTCCAAGATTCGATTTTGTTTCACGTTTTAGAATAGAATTTTGATTTAAGATTAGAAAATTTTAGAAATATTGATTTGGAAATTAGAAAATTTGCTTGGCTTTAAGAATCTCATGATAAAAATTCTCCTGAAATTTTTCAATTTTTAAAATCTTGTATATTTACGTATATTCAATAAAAATAGCCAAATAGTTTCTAGTTCACTCTGATCGGATAACTCACCATGGAGAAATCTTGATATAATTATTATTATCGCGTATTAAATCCATTTTATTGTTTTACCTTTGTTTGCACACATTATAATTTATCTTCTTTGTAACATCGATAGCCGATTCCAATGACGCACAATTCAACAAATATTAAAAAATTCCTCATGTTCAGGATATTTGCGTATCTATTATCAGACATTTATCTGATTCCTGTCGGAACCACTAAAACTTTCGTTTCCGCTTGGTTCAAATACTTGGTATTCGTTCACTCGATCAAATCGAAATAAGCGCGCATCCATCTTTGCAATCAAATTGCATATATAAACAGTGAAATTCGTGAAACGAGAAATATTTCGTGAAAAGTCAAAGTGAATCGATTAAAAAGAATGAAAAAAAAACTCGATTATATTATTATTATTATTATTATTTTTACGAGAGAAATTTTTTAACTTGTATAATTCGAACGATGAATTTAAATCATCACGAATCACAATACAGTGAATTATTTGTCATATCAAGATCAAAGATTTGATTGGTGAAATTTTTCGAAAATTAAATCGTGATATAAAAAGAAAGATATATGAACATCTTATAAATAAGAACAAGAATTAGAGTGAAAATATTTTAAAAATTTATAAATGTTGAATTTTTGTTTAATTAATCTATCAAATTATTTAACACGAATTTATTTATATTTTAATTATTTAATAATTAGAATATAAATAAGAATAATAATATATAATACATATAATTAAAGTAAATATAAAATAGTAACAATTAATAATTTTAGAATATAAAATATTTTCTTTATTCGATAAAATTTCAAATTTATCTTTTAAAAGAAATTCTTTTGAAAGAACAGAATCGAAAATTAACAATTCATTAATTGCCTTATTCTCGTAAGAATTTCTCTACTTTACACTACACTGTTTCATATAAAACAGAATCTTTAAAAAAAAATATCTCTCTTAAAATATAAGCTTTTTCTAAGCTGTTCTAAGTGAGAGAATGTTTTATCCGGATTTACGAAAAAGAAAAAGTTCGTTTAATCACAATTAAACGAGAAAGATGTTCAATTTATAGTTAGATGCGATTCTATCTCGTTTCGTTTTCCAGCTCTTCTTTTATTGCAAGATCTTTTATTTATATTTTTCTTTTTTGTACTATTCTTTTTTGTTATTAACCATCATTTTCTCGACATTACAGAGAAGTGTCTTAAACGTTTTCGTGCTATCTAATCTAACGAGAAATAAAAATAATGTTAACTTCCCACGGTATGAATTTCAGCGAACAAATGATAGTAATTTGTAAAAGGTAAATATTCGCTATTTGCAATGATTTGTTTAACTATCGTAGCGTGAAAAGATGAAAAATATTTATCGTATTTTTTCATAGAGTGCATACAAGAAAATATTTTGATATGTTTTCGCTACAAAAGAAATATTTTTAAAATAATTTTATCTTTTTTTGAAATTAATTGAAATAACAAAAATTCTCTTAATATATAAACTTTTATAATTCGTAGTTTTTATATATTTGAATATTTCAATAATTTTTAAATGTATAAATATTTTAAAATAAATCCTATTATTTCATAAAATAAATACATGATACATGATTTATTTGATATTTAATTTTTCAATATTATTATCATTTTTATTTTATCATTTTTAAACAAATTTTTCACATTCTATTAATTTTTCTTTGCCTAAAGTAGTATCAATAAATATTTAATTATTATAAACGATTAATTTTATAAAATTATTTATGAAAAATCTTTATTTTATGCAAAAACATATCTATTTTTAAACTCTTGAAAAGCCTAAGTTTCTATATTTTGAAATTATATTAAAATTATATTTGATTTATATTAACAGGATGGCAGTAATCATTTTATAAAAATTCAAATATTTTATTCTAGAATTAATGATTTTATGTCATTGATAGATCAACGAGCCAGATAATTTTCGACGACATTAGTCTATGGGTAATGGAACCAACTCTTCACAGTATAATCGTGTACAGCATCGCAATTCCTATAGTCTCGGTCCTCGGGATCATTGGAAATGCTTTAATTCTCTACGTTCTCTCTGACGAGAATTTCAAGGAATCGATATTCACATACTTGAGAGGTCAGATCTAGTTTCTTATCATAAGAAATCATTGTGAAATCGAATTACTTTGCTTCCCTTTAGCCAATTTCAAATTTATTTTGAAGAAGTCAGTTGGTGTCGTGTAAAAGCGACCATTTTCAGTTTATTGGAATCGTCTATTCGATTCGTATTGTCTTTGTTGAGAAAATATATTTTTTTAGTCATTTTGTTATTTAAATATTTTGTTATTTAAAACGTTGAAAATTAAAATTTTGATTAATCTATATTTTATTGGTTAAATTTTAGTATTTTTTTATATGCAAATTGTTAAAATGATTAGTAAATTTTTCACTATAGATTAGAAAAAATTTAATAATTTTTATTATAAATGTTATAACGTTTTAAAAATTATTTAATTAAAATGTATTGAAACATATTTTTTCGAGAATTATTAAATATTATTAAATTTCATAAAAATAATTTATAATTATATTATATAATTTTTTGTTAAATTTTTATTTATTTATTTATTTAAAATACATATTTATTTATTTAAAATATATATTATTGGCAAGAAAAAAGAAAAAGGATAATTGAAGATTGGATTTAAATGATTTTAAATTGAAATTTCCACGTGGTTTAAATTTGACCCAGTTTTCACAAACAGAATTAATTCTGAAATCGATAATTAAATCGTATACTTTTGTCACGATTTAAAAGAAGATTAATTAAATTTTCGACATTCGATATTTGCAAAATTACATTACACGTCTTATAAATTTTGAAATATTAAACGAACACTTAAATGAAGCAAATATTTATTCCAAAACCGACATGCGCGATTTCTAATGAAATTTTCTAAAATTAAGAAAAAATAACGATTGTTTATCCAAACAATGAATAGAGAATAAAATTGAATTTACAGTTTTTGCCGCATCCGATCTCGTCACTTGTTCCATGCTCGTGTTTTCCGGTTTAGCAAGAGGTGTCTTTTGGTGTAAAAACGGATGGTTGGAGTTTGACGTGTTTGTCTATTTACCTGTTGTCTCTGTTTCATCCAACGTCACAGTTTGGGCCACCATGTGTGTCACTATCGATAGGTTGACCATTGTTTTTAGGTAAATAACAATTAAAAATTTCTAAATAATTAATAGATTAAAAACAAAATTGATAATTCATCAATTAAATATAATTATTCTTTTCTATTATAACTTGTAACTCTTTCTCGACACTCACTTATCGATATTTACGTGTTTCGTAATTATCTAAGAGATCTCGTAATTTATTTTTTCTTACCTTGTTCTTAAAACTTATAATTACTTGCAAACTCGATCATCCTAAACGTTAATCATCGCTATTCACCTTTTTACTTACATACTTAACGATAAGATGGAAGTTTAACAAGATCCTGGCTTTTCGATCGATAGCATGCCAAGATGCAGACCACCAAAGTTTTGCGATTATAGAATGGCGAGGAAATTGATGATTTTCTCCAGTTGTCTCGCCATTTTGCTTAATGTACCGTATTGTTTGATTTACACCTACAACGAACAAGGAGATTTGGTTACAACGAGTTTCTTTCATTCGTGGTGAGTAATAAAATATAAATATAAATATAGTATAGAGAATGGAAAAAGAAATTTGTCGAAAGACATTTTTAATAATAGATTTTTTTTATTTATTATTTTTGCTCTAGAAGATCGATTAGAATTGCTATATATATTTCTATTATTTTTTTGAAATATAATTTAAATATTAATTCCATTGATTTTACGAATCAAATATTATTATTCTCCTTCTAATCTTAAAGCAAGCAAGAATAAAATTTAGAATGAATTTACAGGTTGTACAATCTTCAAAACTGGCTACAGTTCGTATTGCATGGTTTAATGCCCACTGTTCTCTTGTTGGTGGCAAATATAATCATGTGTCATTCAATCAGAAAAATCTTGAAACGAAGACAATTGGTATTGCGGCACAAAAATATACGGGAAGGAAATCGTCTGAAGGTATACGAAATGATTTATAAGTCGATTCTTTTTTATGATATGATCAATATGACATAGAAAATGATAAGAAATTTTAATTTTACAAGGAATATAAATAAAGTAATATAATATTTCTATAAATAATTACCTTATCTTAGATTGATTCCAAAATATAGTTGTTCTTAATATATCATTAATCTCCATGTCAAGTTGAATTAGAACAGGTGATTCGATATAGTTATTTATAGTCAAACATTTATGTACATATATACGATTACTTATAAATATATATCTTCATATATTTCACGAATCATCTAAAATTTGCTCGCATCATATGTAAATTTAGTATATTTGTAGAAATTTCCACTATCATTTTTTATGCTGAAAAATGTATTAAATATACCCTGAATACACATTATGTGAATGGATGCTTTAATTTAAGATATTTGCACAGCTTGAAGGAATGTTTGATAGTAGTACAGACAACAGGAATTGTCTGTTCTACGAAAGTTTATGCTCAATAAATCAAGCATTGTTTAAAATTTATCAATAAATGAGATTTACATAAGGTTTTTATTATTTTGTCTATAAAGTTTCATTTATATTAATCCTTTATATTAATCGCTTTATTTTAATTGATAATTTTATCAATATGAATTTATTGCTTTATTTATCAATATAATTTTTCAAAAAAATTCTTTCCATTGATTTTTTTTTCAACTTAGTTAGTTAATTAAATGTAAAAAAAAATTTATTGATCTAAGTTGAAGCAGCGAATATTTAAAATTCATCATCAAAATGTTTTTTAAGATGTTTGTAACTATAAAATTTTGAATATATACCATTAATCATATTTTCATCTTATATTACCAATAAAATTATCCTTCATTATTTTACAAAATATCATGTTTCTCACAAGTTCTTGAAACTCTCAATAACTTTTTCATTGCTACGCTTTTACTTTGAGATTATTATATTAGATATAATTATTTTTCGATAATTTGTCTTCATTTATTAACTTTATTTCAACAAATTAAGTAGAATTTAAATAAATTGACTAACGTGAACAAGGCTTAATTTTACTCATCACTTGAAGAAGATCTATAAACACAAATGTCGTCATAGTCATCATCAAAATTAGATCGTTACACGTTCATTGAACAGATGTGAATCCATATATTTTATCGATTTACATTTATGATATACGAATTTTTCTCTCGTATATATTATTCCGATGCATATTATAGTTAATTATAGAACGCATTCAATCGTAAAAAATTGTTATTTTTCAGGATCAGGCACGAGTGAACGTGATGATGGTTGGCATCGTGTTTGTATTCCTTGTTGGTGAAGTGCCAACTCATTTGGCATCACGACTCAGTGCTTTGACGCTTCTCTATGGTGGAGATCCGACAAAAGTCTCTGAATATTATATGGAAACGTGAGTATTGCCTTTGAATAACATTAAGTGTGAGTTATGCGATTATTATTACGATGAGATCTCATTTATCGTTTTTTTATTTGAATCAAATCTTGTAAAAAAAATGGAAAAAATTGAAAGTTTCATTGTTTTTTGTATACATTTTTTAAATTTACTTTCATCTCTAACATTTCTTTCTTTTATTTCTTTTCTTTCTAAAATCTATTATTTCCTGGAAATTAATTTCATGAACATTTTCATGATATTTTTTGTATTATTATCAGAAACTAAGATCAATTACATTTTCTGGGAAATATTTAATTTTCACATCAAAACTTTCGATTCTTAAATCAAATGATTTATTTTGATATTTGGTCAGTTTTTGATTTTTATATTAGCTAATTTGTAAATTGAAATTTTCAATAGTATTGTTTCTTGTGATATTTTATTATAATATTTTTGTCTTATAACTTTTTCTACAAAATTAACTTACACGCAATGTATCATTAATTAAAATATTATTAATATATCAATACATTGTGCATTATCTTAAATTATAACCAAAATTTTTATTTATAATTATAATAAATTAATGTTATTGTACTTTAAATATTCTTGATTGAATAATATTATAAAATTTAATAATATATTATTAATTACATTTAAATTCACATTAATATTCGCATATTCGAACAGATTTCGCATGTACGCTACTCTCTTGAACGCGATATCGAGTTCGGCCAATTTTGTGCTCTACTGTTTGCTAAGCCAACGTTTTCATTCACATTTGAAGCATCTTCTGACTGGCAAAACTAGGCAGGGAAGCAATAACATCAAAAGCCACGTTTCATACGTGGTACGAGTCGAGTCCAGTGATATCGAAATAAATAACTTTGAATGTACTAACGTTAAATATTTCTAACATTTTATCATTATTATTTTTTATTACTTTATTTTATTCTATCTATATCTCACATTTTTTAAAAATAAAAATTATTTTATATTCATACTATATTCATACTAGAATACGAAATCGATTCCATAGATAAGAATATATTTGATTAATAAATTTTTAATAATATATCAAGTATCTATGAATATATGTATCAATCTATATCTACATTAGAATGAAATGAAAAAATTAAAATTGTACGATTATTTTTTAATTGCGAGGAAAATTTTGATCTTCCAGATTTTGTTGTTATACGCAAAAGTATATTATTTTTTCTCAAAATTACTTTTTCAAATTTAATTCAAATTTATTTAAAATTATTTGTACATAAACCCCAGAACAAACAAAATTTATAAAATCAATGAAATTATTTTTAATTGATTTATAACACTTTAAAAAATTTATCGATCAAATTCCAATTTTAATAATTTAAATATTTCTAGAAAAGATAATTTTTACTCGCTATTAAAATTTTGCATCTATGTTTCATTTCATTCTAACATTTAAAATAAATATATGTAAATTATCCTCTATAAAAATATAAATAAAATGAATTTTGTTAAAAATTATTGTCATCCAAATAAATTAATGGATCACTCTTTATACATACTGAGTTCATAATCAGAATTTTTCCAAATTCGTTTGGGAAATTGCTGATTCCATGCGAGGAAAATACGTTTATTCAGAGTTGACGTATTGTACTTTTTCAAATTTACATTCATCGGAACGGAGATGAATAATTTCGAAGCAGGCGGTACATCCACCAGTTGTGCTTTTTTCTTTTTACGAACGGAAAAAAAGTCAATTATGAAATAATAAAAGAATTCAACGAAACTTATCACCGAACCACCCAGGCAAAGTCCAAAGATTCCTCCGAAAGAAGCTGAAATATATTTTATAATTAATCTAACTTGCTAAATTTATATTGCTACACTTTCATATTTTAATTACAAATATTTTAAATTTAAATCACAATCTCGATTAAATATAATTCAAAAATATATATACACGTCTTAATCTCGATCTTAATCACGAACTTTCAAAGAAAATTCCCTCGTTCTCGCGTGTAAACTTCATCCTCTACCTTTGTTTTTTTAATCGAACTTCTAGAACTCGTGCTCGGTTTCACCAAGAAGCTTTAACTCTTCTTTATTCTTCTAAACACGCTTCACTATTAACCAACGATAGAAAAGAAGGCAAGACGTATGAAATTATTATTTCATCTTACCGAGAAGGTTGTCCCATCCTAAGATAGTTTGCTTCCGGTACTCGAGATATGTGCCATCTCGAAAATAAGCGTATAGAAACGAAGTGTTATTAAGATTTAAGCCACGCCTGTAAACGATCAACACATTTTATGTTTTATAGCGTAATTGAAAAAAATTTATTTATCTTTCTATGATTTATCTATTAAATGAATTGAATAAATTTAAAATAATACAAATTTTAATATCAATTATAGCTATAATTATTATATATTTGAATGACATAATTGATATTAAACTGTAATAAGATGTTCTAAATGTTCAATTATTATTTTTTTATAATAATTTTTGCTCTATTATTTAACTTACGTTATTTCAGAATCAAATTCTGCGTTGTCCATTGGTATCGATTCAGTAACTATTTCGTAATTTACATCGCTACATTGTGGAAGACAATCGCAATCGTTGATGTGCAATGATTGTATCTGCGACAGATTTCCTGTTTGAAAAATGAAAATAAAAATTTGCTTTAATCATATTAAAAAGATTATATTTTACAATTTTATTTTGATTTTATATCGAAGTTGTTTAATTCATTACTGCAAAAATGTTTACTGTAGAAAAATAAATATTCGTTATTTACTTACTCCTACGAGCCAGAATGCAATCCACATCCGTCAAATAACAAGTGCGCTCGTACGGATCTATTAACATAGCCAATGAATATTCGTAACTATGATAATTCAAATAATAATTCATAATAAGAATAATTTTATTTCTAATAAAAAGTATATTTAATCAAGAAATTCTATTATTGAATGTGTTTTGTAATTCCATTGTTAAATTGTTAAATTTATGTCATTATTATTAATTATTTAATGATAAATGATTTATTTTTATATTATCATTATATTATATTAAAAGATTTTGAGTTCTTTTGTGAATATTTTATGAACAACAACAAAAAATTTTTAATATTTGGTTATATTGGTTAACAGTTAATTTTAAGAACATAATAAATCTATAATATTTTTGTAATTATTTATTTGATGAAAACTATTTATATAAGTTACTTACGATCATCAGGAAAAAAAAAGGGCAAACATCCACAAAAGCCATGAATTTTCTTCTGTAAACATTTCGAGATGCATGTTTGATAATTATATTTTTGGTCTCCATCGTATAGTGTGTAATTTATATCTGTAGGTAGCTAAAAACATAAAAAAAAATTATTTTTAATATATTTTTAATATATTTTTAAATCAATATTTTTAAAATTCTTAATTTGCCTCATCATCAAACAGGCACATCCTTTTAATTAAAGGTATATGCTGAAGATCTTTCGAGCTTTTTATTTTCGTGCCTGTAAGTGTCATTGACATTACATGGGCCGGTTGCAAACTCGCAGATTGTGCACCAACATCCGGATAATCTAATGGATCGTGGATCAAAATAGTGGCACCTACAAATTGTCTTACCGAACTTTTATAATTTTTAGCATCGATATTCAACGCTACTGCCAAACCTATGTCACGTCCTGTTCCAGGTACATTCTGAAATTTGAGAAAATTCATATATATGATTTTGTTTATTATTTTTTATATTATTTATTATTTATTTTTTATTTATTATTTATATTATATTTATTATTGAAGATATAATTATTAGAATAGAGTGAGAAAAGTATATATTTATAAATTTTTTCAGCGAAGAAAAGAATGGATCGTTAGATTAAAAATTAATTTAAATCTTATTTCATTTTCAGATAATGATTGATTTAAGAATATGAATTGAAGAATCTTTACTTTGTTTGATAATTGAAATAACTAAATATTATTTTTTCTTTGAATATTGTTATCATTCATTTTTGCTCAAAATGATTTCTTATACTAGTATGTCATTTTTGATTTTAAATATTATGCATAATAAATTTTTATAAGTTAATAATACTTTTTATTTTTCAAAAATATTACCAGAACGCGGCTAACACCTGGCAGAAGATCGGAAGAATTCGTTTCTTTGTTGTCAATAGCCCTCGTATAATTTGTTAACCAAGATAATTTATTACTGAGAAACATTAAAATCGATAAATATATAATAACAATAGTAAAAATTAATTCATTAATAACATATAAAGTTAACAATATTGCTTTACTTGTAATCGATAGAATGATAATTAAAACCACAACAGAAACCCTCTTTCGATTTCACTATTTTGAAAATTTTACTACAATTGTAAAGTTGTCCCAACCAACCGCATCTCACTAACAATAGGTCGCAAGGTTGCATCAACTGCAAAAAGAGAAATAAAAGAATATAAATTATTCTAATTTCCAAGTTACTTACAATTTTTCTACTTTCTTTCATTTTTTAACTATATATTTTCATATTTTGTTTTACATAATAATGTATATGTTTCATCGTTATTCAGATATATGATTATATTTTCATAAACAAAATGGAAGAAAAATATTATTTACCTCGAGCATAAGTTTCTCCACAGTGTAACCAAGAATGTCGAGGGCCCAGGACGCAGTTGCGTTATCGATCTCAATTTTGTCTGGTCGTATCAGTTTCATCAGAGAAGAGAACAATTTGTTAGTCATGTCTCTATTGAATCCATACATCAGCCTATTAAAAGAAACTGTTTCTCAGAAATGTGCACATAGTAGAGTTCTCTCGTTATTGAATTCATGTACGCGTGAAATATGTTTGAACAATACTTCTTTCATTTTTTTATTAATCTATTAAATAGAATTAAATCTATTAAATAGATTTAACAAATAAAAAATTATAAATTAAAGATAGTAGTAAAAATTAAAGTAGTAAATATTTTCTTTCGCGAAATTGAATCGACAAATAGTAAACAGATAACTTCTACGATGTTAAAACGATTATCTATTTTTCCTAAATATTTTAACGAAGTTATAAATTATTATGAAACACAATGTAGATCTATGATTCTCTTTCGAAAAAACTAATTTCACATAAGAGATATTATCATAAGCATTTCGTTATTACTTGTTTTGTCATTATTCTGCTTGGATAAGGTATACTATTTCTATAAATATATTATAATACGTAAAACAATTTCTTTTTATTACATTCGTATATTTTTCTGAATGTGACACAGATCTAAATTTGTTGAGACACGTGCAACTTTTTCATAACATTAAATGATGATATGAATAAATTATAATCCTATTAAATGAAAAAGATTATTGTTTTTTTATATATATACAAAGTGTTATCATTCGAACATCTCTAAAAGCAAAGAAAATGAAACAAAAAATAAATAGAAAAATTAAAAATTGAAATTGAAACTAAACAGCCATTTTTTAATATTATTTCTATACAATAAATTTATAATGTTTTTATTCTGATAAAGATATTCTATAAATATTATCTAAATAATATATCTAAAAAGCTTTTATAGCAAAATGCAATTATAAACACTTTACTCACTATATCTATACGGATCATAAATTCTTACTTACAATTTTTGTGCGATCTTATCAGCGTGAGGTTTGTACACTTTGTTGTTGTTACATATAGTGATACCTGGAAAATGTAATTCCTTTATGGGATTCGATGTATCAATTATCGTCACTGTAGGATTGTTCAAATAGTACAGCGATAGTCGTAACATCATTATTGCGCAAAAGATAATTGCTGCCACACAGATCTATGCATTAAATAAATATAAAAATTATTCATATTGAAATTAAAAGATAATAAATAAATTGTTTCACTCACCGTTAACCAAATTATTTTATGAAAAGTCGTTTTGCCTATAATGATGTATCGAAAGCCATGTAGTGCTGTATTTTCGCAATAATTGCGAAAAAATGAGTTTATAGTTTGCGCAAATTTTGATAAACATCCTGAATTGAAATATTATTAAATCATTTTGAATACTATATATATTATTATATATACAATATATATAATAATATTAAAGTATCTTTCTGAAAACTTTTAAGAGAAAATATTTTTGTATATATTATTATACATTAATATTGAAATATTTATTAAAACTGAAATATTTATGTTATAAAATATTTTAATAAATGCTAATATATTTTAATTCAGAATCATATCTCATAAATATATTTGAAATATATTTAAAAGAATATTTTTATAATGTGTTACACTGTAGAAATATTTACTGGATAGAATATCTTCATATATTTTTTATTTAGAACTTTCTTGTTGAAAGTAGAAATACATGACACTAATTTTATTTAAAACTTTCTAATAAAAAAAATGGTAAGAATATGAGATATTGAATATTATATATATGTTGTAGAAAGATCATTAACAATAATTAAATAAAACGAAGATTACAATTACTTTTTATAACAATCATCTTTCAAACATTCATTAATATTTTTTTCCGCAAAAATGTTTTTTATTTCTCATCGTGTTAATCGTGTTAATCGTATTATGTAAATATCTTCTCTATTACAATAATTCGAAATAACCTTATATTAAATACATATATAATTTATAATAATTATAATTTTCTATTCATTATAAAATATATAATTAAATTTTTACTATATGATATAATTTAATATGTTTATATAAATAAAAAATATAATCATTTATTACAATATATATTTCATGTGAAATTGAAAGTATTCTGCCTTGGAGGATATTTGGAGAAAGAGAATATCAAATATTAAGAGATAAACCAACGTGAGCAACATGAACAATAAGAGAAATATAGAAACGGATAAAATAAAGATAATCCAAATTTATTATATATATATTAGTGAAAACATTTTAGTCAAATAAATAGAAGCGAAAACTGACATGAACCAAATTATGAAAAAACAAATATTCTAATAAAATTTTTATAAACTAATGCTAATGTTTTTGATATTAACCAAAAGATATCTCAAATTTAAAATTAACATTAGGATCAATCATTAATTAGTATCCATCAAATAAAAATGATTAATTTATTACGAAATAACAGTAATTAATATAACTGTTGATAAATTAATATCAATTATCTATTATTATCTATACAATTACACTTATTTATACAATTATTATTAAACAGTTTTAAAGAATATTTCAATATTCATATCTTAAGTAAATACAGATTTTCATTTCAGAATCATAATTTTAAAAAATTTAAATAGCTTTAAAATTTATTATTATATGATATAAAAAGATTCAAAATATTACATTACACAAAAATCTTTTTCCATTTTAAATCAATTTTTACTTACCTTTCCTAAGTTTTTTCTTGTACAAGTTACGAGCATTCCGACATTTACTATTCATTCTATTATATATCTCAAATGAACCTTCTCAACACTCGTTACAAATATCCATCGAAAACTGAGCAAAGAAAAGAAGAACAAGCAAATGAAGATGTTGAATCGCGATAATGTCTGACACGCTTATATTACGTTGATTCTATCGGCATGTTTTAATTTCATTTTCCATCAATTTTGTTCGACGAATTCCATGAAATGGCATCAAGATCGCAGTCGCTTATTTTGCGACCACTTAGGTAAATGACATGAGACCAAGTGGTTATAAAAATATCGTATCACTCATAAGTTTTTAACATTAAAATAATCAAAAAAATTTTTGAATAAAATGATATATTTATTATTTCTTTACATATAAATATAAATATAATATAAATATAAATATATATAATATCTAATATCCAACGATAACAGTGTTATCCATTGAATGCGAAAAAAAAAATTTCAATGGAAAATTATATCAAAGTAAAAACATTTTATTATTCATATCAAAAATAGAAATTCAAGAAAAGAATTCATACAGAAATCGAAAATGTTTCAAATTTCTATTGTTTCTCGCCGAGTTTCAATTATTAATCAAATTACAAAATAATTTGAATTATTATGAAAGAAGAACAAACAAGAAAAGAAAACAACGTGAGATAAAGAAAGAAATGGAACGAATTCCGAAATTAGTGCCATCTCTTAGAGCCAGAGTATTAGAAGAACCGTGTAATATATCTACAGTACCGACGAGAAATAGATCGAAGCGATATCTTAAATTTAAAACAATATGTTCTGAAATATCAACCAAGAAAGAACAATTTGGCAACGCCATCTACCACAATAAACCGTAATTACATATATATTATTATTCAAAGATACAAAAAAAGAAAAATATCATACTTCATAATTTTCAAAATAGAGACGAGAATTATATTTATCGCTTAAATGAATAAAAAATTATATTTACGAAAAAAATAATCACGCTCGCAGCCAATTAGTTCATATTATTTTCTATATAATATAATATATATAATAAAATATATAATTGTACAACCGATATGAATAATATAATTATATATTGTATATTAAATAATATGATTTCCCAGGTCCCGCCGCCTGGAGGTTGCTGCGAATTGGAGACTCATCCTATCCACGACATTCTATCCACCCACCATTAGCACGAAAATTTATTTATTCATATATAAATTCTCTTTGCGATGTACATTTGCAAAACGTTCAAACTTTTGATCGTTGTGCACACGAGCAACAAAAGGAATTAGAAAAAAAAACCGACGCGGAAGACTAAATCTGAAAATAAAATTTAAATTAAGAGACTTTTTATCAATATTTTAAACTTCCATCGGCGTGAAAATGAAAAATGATTCATGATAAAAAGCGTGCGCAAAAAACAGAAAAAAAATAAGCTTCCCAAAAAGCACTACAACATTTTATTTATCTATTTATCTATAGTATCTACTTTTCTACAATACATAACTTTATTTAATACTCATGATTGTGCATGAACTTAATTCTAAATATATTTTCCTTAATCAATTATACAATTATACAATCTTCCTGTAAGAAATCCTGAAACGAACTTAAATTAAAAATATAACATTAACATTTTATTTATTCTAAGAGTTTTTTTTCCTACTTCTTATCTATACAAGAATTTAAACACTTTGTTCCTAACTCAGTTTTGATTGAACATCTAACAAATTCTCTTTGTATCGATATTCA
>NW_025221693.1:0-45706 GCF_014066325.1 Apis laboriosa
CGTGCATTGGACAGCAAGTAAAAAAATATATGGTAAATGTCTATACGGTTTCAATATTGATCGACGAAAGACGAAATTTTTACACGATATAATCCAACGTACATGTGTAATGTAAAGTTCCATTTAGGTTTATCGCGGATGGAGAATTTAATGCGTTTTATTTTTAAAGATATTATTTCGAGACTGGTGAAAGACGCTCGAATTATCGTCCAACGAACCATGATATTATTTATTTTGTGTGTATGTGTGTGTGTGTGTGTGTGTGTACGATTAAGCGATTGTTTCGCATGCAAGAGGAAATATTCAGTAAAGTTTGGAAAAGTTTAAATCCATTCTATCCGAAAGATCGGAAAAGTACCATTCCTATGCTAACAAGAGCTCCTTCAATTATACTTTGTCCTCGGTCTTCGCCGATTATTTGTCCTCCTCTTTCGACCTTTTCTTCAGCTTGATTTCCCCGTTTTGCATAATCTAATTTCGCTTCCTTACAGGGCCGCCCGCAAGCATTTACCTTTATTATAATTAGCTTATTTCCGGAGTGGGAGAGTTTACGGTTGTACCCCATATATCAATTAATTTTTATACCGCACAATTTATTGAATATTTTTGTTTTAATCGTGTATTCACAGCGATAATATCTTTATTGCGAGAGCACAGAGGAACCCGTCCGTTTCATTTCGCTTTCGGAACCTTACTACGGACGTATACAATAATAAACGTTGTAGTATTATTTCTAGTGACCTTATTCTCGTATTGTATAATAAACGTAGTAAAATGCTAATAATATTTGTTAAAATATTAAATTTCATGTTTCCTAATTATCAACATTGTTATATACTTACATTTGTTATATACTTATCGTCATGATTTTTTAATATACATCGATTTTTTAAAACATTGCTTTAATTACTTTTTTCTCGATCGAACAATCTTGAATTTCAGGGACTTTTTTTAATATACATTTTAGTATTATTGATATATAAAGAGTATAGAGAAATATTATATATTTAATTTTTTTGTACACATTTCCAACGACATAATCATTAAAACTTGAAATTATACAAACCGTATAAATCAAAGATAACCTTTATATTTAGTCACAGATTTTTAATTTTTACTCTTTCCTATAAAGAACGATGTTTTCCGCTTGAACTTAACTCCAAAAAACGTGTGTATCTCTTTTAGATTCGTGGATATACGTGTTTTAAAAAAACACTGTTTTAAATATTCTAAAATTTCGTCTTCTTTAGACGACCATAGCGTATGAACCGCTTGTGCTAGCGTAACCATTGAAAACTGAGGGTAAAGAGCAATCTTTCCCGCTTGCAACGCGCACTGGAAGTCCCCTATATCTCCGGTATCTTCGGAGATACAGCTGTTTTAAGAAGGCACTATTTTTAATATTCTACAATTTCGTCTTCTTTAGACGACCATAGTGTATGAACCGTTTGTGCTAGCGTAACCAGTCAAAATTGAGTGTAAAGAGAAATCTTTCCCGCTTGCAACCCGCACCGGAAGTCCCCTATATCTCCGGTATCTTCGGAGATACAGCCGTTTTAAGAAGGCACTGTTTTAAATATTCTACAATTTCGTCTTCTTTAGACGACCATAGCGTATGAACCGCTTGTGCTAGCGTAACCAGTCGAAACTGAGTGTAAAGAGCAATCTTACCCCGCTTGCAACGCGCTCCGAAAGTCCCCTATATCTCCAGTATATTCGGTGATACAGCCGTTTAAGAAGGCACTGTTTTAAATATTCTAAAATTTCGTCTTCTTTAGACGACCATAGCGTATGAATCGCTTGTGCTAGCGTAACCATTGAAAACTGAAGGTAAAGAGCAACCTTTCCCGCTTGCATTACGCACCAGAAGTCCCCTGTATCTCCGGTATCTTCGGAGATACAGCCATTTTATATGTATATATTATGAAGTTTAAATTGTTTTCTCTCCTTTAAACTTTTTTTCAACTAACTTAAAAAATTTCTAATTAATTTTTATACCGCACAATTTTGTATATTTATGTTTTAATATTGTATTCACAGCGATAATATCTTTACTGCGAGAGCACAGGGAAACACGTCCGTTTCGTTTCGCGTTCGGAACCTTACTACGGACGTATACAATAATAAACGGTGTATTATTAATTCTTGTGACCTTATTCTCGTACCTTATAATAAAAGTAGTAAAATGCTAATAATATTTGTTAAATTATTAATTTTCATGTTTCTTCATTATCAACATTTGTTATATTCCTATCGACATGATTTTTTTGGTATACATCGATTTTTTAAAACATATCGCTTTAATTACTTTTTTCTCGATCGAACAATCTTGACTTTTAGGGACTTTTTTTAATTTTCATTTTATTATTATTGATTATTTATAAAGAGTAATATAGAGAAATATTATTTGTTTCATTTTTTTGTACACTTTCCCAACGTCCTATTATCATTAAAAGTTGAAATTATATAAATCGTATAAAACTAAGTTAACATTTGCTTTTAGTTAATTGCGGATTTTTAATTTTTATTCTTCGTTATAAAAAACGATGTTTCCTGCTTATAATTAACTCCGAAAAACGTGTGTATCTCTTTTAGCTTCGTAGATATACTTGTTTTAATAAAACACTATTTCAAAGATTCTAAAATTTCGTCTACTTTATACGACCATAACCTATGAACCGCTTGTGCTACGCTAACCAGCCAAAAGTGCATATAAAATGCAATGTTTTCCGCTTGCATATCGAATCATCCGAAGAATATCGGAAGTCATATGTATCTCCAATTCGATGTAAAGTACGATATCTTCCGCTAAGAGTAAAAAAATTTACGAAAACAAGAAATAATAAAAAAAAACTTAATGAATAATATAATAACAATTGAAATAAATGTACAATGAATATGTAAACATAATGAATATTATTGGAATAATATTACGAATATTATATCGCACGAAAATAGAGACACAAGAAATAATAATACATCACTTATTATTGTATACATTCGGTTACTTAACATGGAAGAAACCGAACGCGTTTCCCTCTGCTTACGTAATAAAGATATTATCGCCGTAAATACAATATTATAGCACGAAAATATAACAATGTTATAAATTCCTGCGGTATAAGAATTATTCTGAAATTTACTTCCCTGAAAGATAATTTAAAACAGAGAAAATATTTAATATTGAGAATACTATATTATTAAAGCTATTGTATCTCCAAAGATAGTAGGCATAAATACGATTTCTTGGAGTCATTATAAGCGGGGAACATTGCTCCTTACACGCAATTTTGGCTGGTTACTGTAGCACGAACGGTTCATACCCTATGTTCGTATAAATAAGACGAAATTTTAGAATTTTTAAAACAGTGCTTTATTTAAACGGTTGTATCTCCGAAGATATATCTCTGGAGATATATACGACTTCCAGTGCTCACTGCAAACGGGAAACATTGCTCTTTACACTCAGCTTTCATTGGTTACGCTAGCACAAACGATTCATACGCTATGGTCGTATAAAGAGAACGAAATTTTAAAATCTTTAAAACAGTGCCTTATTAAAACAGCTGCTTTCTGAAGATACTGGAGATATATAGAACTTTCGATGCTCGTGTAAGCGGAAGACATTGCTCTTTTCACTCAATTTTGGCTGGTTATTCTACGGTTTATATATATATATATATATATATATATATATATATATTTTTTTAGTTATTTAATTATTTATATATTTATTCATCCATTTAACTAGACTTTTATTTATTTATAAACTTTTTTATTTTATTTACTTGTGTGTACATTAAATTATTTATATATTTAATTTTTTGGTTATTCATTTATTTACATATCTATTCATTTTTTTATTCATATATTTATCTATGAGTTATTTTTAAACTTTCTGTTTTGTTCATTTGTGTATAAATTAATTCACTTATTTATTTGCTTTTTCTTTTACTTATTATTATATTTATACTTAATTATATGTCTATTCATATATTTATTTAATCATTTATTTTATTATTTTATTCGTTTATATTTTTATTTTAGAATTTTTTTTTTAAGATATGTATTGTTTATTGGATTCACTCTGATATTTATAATTCGAAATGAAAATACGTTCTATGATTTATCTATTTCGATACATCTATTCTTGGATTTATCTTATACTTTATGTGATCAATGAAGGTAGAAATGGAACGAGAATTGGGCATCAGCGCTATTTTTCTTGTACTAAAATAAGATTGTTCAAAAATAGGATAAAATAAATTCAGAATTGGAAGTTAGCGCTATCTTTTAAATGTTTTTTAAGGAAGATGTTTTCAGCATTTTAGATGGCGCTGATAGTCGAATCTATTTTGCTTTTAACGAGAAATATCTGAAAAATGACGTTAGTGATCAATTGTTCTACTATCTCTATTCTTTTTTTTATTATTTGTTTTCCTTGTTTGTTTTCTCTATCCGCTTGATCTAAAACATACTAAAAATGGCAATTCCTCGATTACTTTATCTCTATTTTTTTTCATTATTTGTTTTCCTTATACTTAACGCGTGATTATGTATAATATACATATATCTCATATATTTTTATGTTTTTGAAATTTTCGTTAAATTATATTTAAATTAAAATATATATATTTGAGCTTTATTTCAAGTTAAAATAACATTTTATCGGATTGATTTTCTATCGACGTGATAATGAGTCATAAAGTTATAAAAATACATTTCTCACTGATGACCTAAATCGTAATTGCATTTTCGTGTTATGATTTTTTATCAGCAAAACATCGTAATATTTATCATCGATGCGAGATTGCGAATCACGATGCCATTTAGTAAAGCAAATTTTAGCGCAATTAACGTAACCTTTTGTTAGTAATATTTTTTATTATATACGGTTATTTTTATTCTGATTATTTGAAGTTATAACTCGATAAATGGCGCGCAATTAGTTTTAATCATTCTTTTTAATATATATATATATATATATATATCATAACGTGTAATTATGTGGACTATTAAATTTATTAAAAGACCTGAGAAATAAAAAAAAAATTTTTTTTTTCTTTAAATTTTCAAACTAACTTTTCTTTGTTTATTAATTGTTATTATTAATTCTCAAATTAACTTTTTTTGTTTATAAAATTTATCTAGATAAAATATAAAGTATTTACTACCAAATTTTCTTTCTCTTTAAAATTTTTCTATTGTTTAAAAAAAAAGTTATTGAATTATGCCAATGTAATTACGCGATATTATTATAAATATTTATCATTATTACTATTGTTATTTAAACACAAAAGAGAGATTTAATATATCAAATTAGATTTTTAATATATCAAAAAGAATGCAACAATTATTATGAATTATTAATCATGAATTAACGTATGAATGCAAAATAAAAGTATTGTGTAATTATTTTCCAAAATTTTCATCAAAAATCTTTTCTCCTCTATTCTTCGATACTTTAGATTGTTTAAATCCTTAAAAATTAAATTTATTAAAAATAGAATAAATACGTATTTAGACACCATATGAGATGACAATTCCATCAACTGATATTATAACAAACGACAATATAAAAGAACATGAAATAAATGATTCCATCGATCAAACGATAATTACAATGCATTGAAACACAAGATATTGTCTTAATATTGAATAACATCGCTATAATAACGCCTCAACTATTGTAATTTAAATAGAATCCTGAAATACTGCTCTCGTTGTTTAAAGAAAACGATTCGAGAAAATTTTACTTTATGAAAAAGCTAATGTTATTACTCGTGACGATTCACGTATTCATAAAACCTGTTCATTCCGTGAATGGTGTAATATGGAACAAGAAACTTGAGAATTTTGTACCCATTTTCAGTGTTCCAACTTTTGCAAAGATCGATTATGAGATAAAAAACCAAAGTCGAAAAGAAGAAATAACTACTTTTCAAGGAAGAAGGTTTAGATTTGCTTGCTATGAGGTGAAAACGATGTTTCTTTTTTTTTTTTTTTAAATTATAATATTATATATAAATTTTTTAATAAAATAATATTTATACAAAGTTTTATATATAATTTTATTATTAATTTTATTGTAATATTTATATAAGCTTTTTTTTTATTTTTCTTTCCTATATGATTTTATAAAAAGGTTATTTTTGTACATATTTACATTGAATGTTTTTCTTTTAAATTTTTTATATGCAAATTTCCATTGCAAGCTTTTATTTATTTTTTTCTTTTTTAATGAATTTTTAATAGAGTATTATTTTTCTTTTTTTGTTTCTTTTGATAAATTTCTATTACAAAGATTTTATCTATTTCTTTTATCTTTTTTTTATATGATCAAGGTTGGAAAAGTAGATATGAAAAATATTCCATATAAAGGTGAGCGAAGAAACTTTGATAATAATAATTTCCATTTAAAAAGAAAATTCGAATTTTTTTTTAAATGGAAATTTCTAACTACAAACTTGACAAATCTTATTTTTCATAGAATATTGTAAAAATATTTTCTTGTATCGAAAACTTACATTTTAATTATAATTATTACTATTGTATGATATTCCTTTAGGAATTGAACATGGTCATCACCGAAGCTAATGGAACACGAATCACTGGCGGAATAATAGGCGAGATCTGGAATATTTTATCTGAATATTTAAATTTCACGTAAAAGTTTTGTTAAAATGTTGGATATTAAAAGAGAAAAAGAAATAGAGAAATATAGATTTTAAATAAAAATTAAACATTTCAGATTGATACCGGTTGTTATAGATGACCGGAGTGTAGGAATTACAAATTCTCGAGGTAAATATGAACGCGGTTTATTAAAAATTATGCAAGAGAACAAAACGGACGTGATATCGAAGATGGGAGCGTACAATGTACGACGCAAAATTTCTCAATTTACGATACCTTTATGGAAAACGAGGTGAAAAAAATAATAAACGCTTAATTTATTGAAAATATATAGAATATATAGAAAAAGAAAATTGAAATATTTTTATAGAATGTGATATAAGATTATGGAAAAAGATATAACATAAATTTAAATAATTATATAGCAGAGTATATAGCAACGGAAATATAATATAGCGAATAAAATAAGAAGTATAAAAAAATATATATAAAAACAATTTATCTTTCTTCTTTCGATTTATGATCTTTGTGGAAAACTTTTATATATATATATACTATATACTTTTATATATATATATATATATATATATATATACTATCTATTTACATTATGTATAAATCGTATCGTACAAGTTAAATATTAAGAAACATTAATAACTATCGTTAAAAAAAAAAGAGAAAAAAGAAAATATAAGGATAAAAATCTCTTTTAATTCTTTTAAGATAAAAGAATATAACGATTATGTTATACATTTTCTATAATATAAATTTTTTAAAAGATAAATTATTTTACATAAAAAAATAAATTATATTATATAATAATCAGATAAATATTAATTTCCATATAGATATCGATTATACATTCAACAAGAAGTGATACATTTACCTACCTGGATGCTGAAATTATTCTCTCGAAAAGTCTGGTATGCGATTCTGATTACGTATCTTTTGTTAAGTACGTGCAGCTATCTTTCTCAAGCGATAAACTCGATAATTATGCGTGAAAACTTAAAGACAGACTTAAGGGATCATCTATTTTACAATTTTGGCATGATTTGCGGACAAAGTAAGAAGATACGTATTAGTATAGAGATAAAATAATAAAATCAAACATTAAAAAAATTGAAATTTTATATGTAACTTTATTTTTAAAATTTCATTATTTTTGAAAATTAAAAATTATTTTAATTTTTTTAATTCTTTTTAATTTTTAAAATATTGAAAATTAAATTTTTTTATATAATAGTAATTTAATAGTTAATTTATAGTAATTGTGTTTAATAATTACCTATACGTGTGTAAAAATCCATATCCATATTTAATGAAAAACGATTGTTTATAAAAAAATTAAGTTTCGACATATTTTCTTTAATACGAAAATTATTTTTATTTTTATTTATTATATTTTTTTCGTTTATTATTATATATAGGATTTAATTTAATTTTAAACGTTTAAAAATTATTATCGATTTTAAAAGATTTTAATTTTTACAGGCTATTTTCCAAAGAATTCGAACAAATCTTCAAGAATAGTGGAATTGTGGTTGGGTCTATTTTCTTGTTTAATCAGGACTGCTTTTGGTGCCCTTTTAATAGGCTATATGTCGCAAACTATCTTTATTCCTCCTTTTCAAGATTTAGATTCTCTTCTAGATAAGAGTACTTACGATATTTTAACTCTAAATGGTTCTTTACCGTATTATCTTTTTGATGTATGTAATTTCATAGCGTATGTAAATGTAAAAATTACGTTGCTACGAATTAAAAAATTACAAAAATAAGATTAAAAAAACAATTTTTATTTTTTTTTATTTGATTTTTACTTTTTTAGCAAAAAATATTTTCCGTATACGAAAAAGCATCTCGATTGAAACGATATATTGTTATGAATTCAATTGAGGAAATGTATAAAACGATATGTTTATCTGAAAAGTTGTACGCGCTATACGAAAGTGAAGATGTAAAAATGGCTAGAGGAATATACTTTTGTCGATTAAATCCAGTTGGATTTTCTTTGTTTAGTTCGTGGATAATTTCAGGACTTTCGTTGAATTTTAAATACAAAAGATCTATTGATATCGGGTAAATATTTATATTAAAATTGATATAATTTCTTAATGATGCAAATTTATTTGATTTTCTAGAAGATAAAATAATTTTTTATTTTTATTATATAGATTGCTAAGATTATATGAAGTCGGTATTATGGACTTATTGAAATATCGTTGGATAAAATCAAAAAACGAAGAAAAAGAGCTAACAAAAATATCGGAACCAATTATTTTAGAACAAATATATTTGATATTATTGATATTCGGTAGTGGATTCTTAATGTCCTTTATAATTCTTGTATTTGAAAACTTGATATTTTATTGCAAAAATTAATAAAATATTTTATAGATTATAAAAAGATATTATTATTGAAAAATTTGTAATTTCTGTATTAAACTAAACGATTTATATGTTTATTTATATATATACATATATATTTTATAAATATTCTATTTAACAATAAGTATAAGAGTATAATAATAAATATCTATATGTAAAATAATTATTATGTTTTTGCATTATCATGTTGTTTATCCCATTTTTCTGGAGATGGTACTACTTCGGCAACTGATTCAACAACATTATCGGTAGGTAAGGACTCTTTTTCTTCTTTCGGCAAAATATAAGTTTTTGATGATATTTCGATTGGTGACATCCAATCTGGTATAATCTTGCCATGTATTCGCCAAATACCATATTCATTGGATAAATGTTTTTCGAACACTATATAATCCAAAACATCTTTTTTTACTGTTTCGCTACCTAATAAAACTCGTCCGAATCGATCGTAAATGCATAAAAGCTAAGAAAAAAAATATTCATATGATTATTCAAATATTTCAAATATATCGTATGTAAAAAAAAAATTTTATAAAATATATAAACCTGTTGAGTATGGAAACGGATAGTAACTTGTGCAAATTCATTCCCTTCTGTTATAATGCTTGTGACTCTTGCGTGTACGAGACGTGCTGGTTCCAAAGATTCCACAAATTTCCAAATAATTGTTTTATTCTTTATATTATGCATCATTATCTAAAATTAAATATTTACGATATATTTCGTACATATTATCGTATATCATTATGTAAAAAAAAAAAAAATATTATATTTAAATATATAATATAAGTGAAACTTACTGGATATGCAGTTTCTGTAACGTATTTAAGTATTTCATCTTTTTTTTGACTAAAAAAACGTAAAAAGCATATAGTTAAATTTGAAATGTATGATTATTTTTTACATCTAATATAATAATATATATGATCGATTTTTCATTTCAAATAAATTCTATTCCAAATAAATTTATCAATTAGTAATTACTTACTTGCATAAGGCTTCGTGTGCTTTTTTATAAATATCCAACGTTTGTTCTAAAAATGTCTTAGTTGTATAATTTTCTTCATATCCCTTGATTTTCCTAAGAGCCAAGAAAGATTTACTCTTTTTGTTTATAAATTCAATTTTTTGTTTTGCACCCTAAATAATATACGATATTTTACATACAAAAATATTTAGAAAACTTTGTTAATTTAATTTTTATTAATCACATTCTATATATATATATATTATATATATATATATATATATATATATATATATATATATATATACATCATATATTATATATATCATATATTGCATACCACAGTAGTAATGGGAGAAAATTTTCCATCACCCTCTGGAACGATATAACTTTCAAATATTCCTGGTGTAGAAGAAATATAAATGGGTCTTTCGTTCCAAGTTCTTTGTGGCATTATTCCAAATTTTTTCATTTGTAATCTTATTTCATCGTTTCCCAATTCTGATGATTTATTATAATTGGGTAATTCTATTTTGATAAATTTTTGTCCTCTTTCTTTACGATATTTTTGATTAAAATGTTTTTTTATATTTCTAATTTGTTGAAAAGTATTGTTAAATGGATTATTAGTAGGACTTGACGTTAAATTATTCTGAAAAATATATAAAAATATATAATTATATAAATATAATTTATTTTATAATAAAATATCTTGATAAATTTAATTTAATAATACAATGATAATAAATAGTGAAATTCATTTAATCATAATTAAAGAAAAATACCTGCGTATATTTCTCAAAAATGCAAATTGCACTTCTATATTTTGACATCATTTTTACAAATATATTTTAAAATTGTTAAAACTTATAATTAATAGTTTTTAATAATTTCTTTTTTACAATTTATTTAAATAATTTTGTACACTTCTATCAAATGGTTATGTACACATTGGTTATATCGAGATGGAGGTTACATTGAAATGGAAACATAAAATACAAATTAATGAAATACAACGTTTAATAAAAAATTTACGTTCAATCAAAAATATTTCTATTAATCAAGAAAATATAAAATCGTAAGTATTTTAAAAAATCCTTTTAAAATCGTATTAAATTTAAAGATATAACACAATGGAAAAAAATTGCGAAATGATGGCGCTGTGATAGATAAATTTTATCACGAATATAATATAACATTTCGTATATAATATATTATGTATATAATATATATAATATTTATTTGATATATTTAGAATTTTATTATTTTTGGAAAAAATATTGATTCTTTTTATATTATTATTATTAGTAGTAGTAGTAGTATTGTTGATATAAAAAAATAAAAATTAAAGAAAATTATTTGTATTTTCAAAATACAAAATTAACACAATAATTAAACACATATTTAACTAACACTATATTTAAACTTTATTTTAAATTTCCAATTATTATATAAATAATTTTAGATTTAAATGACTGATATGTATAGTTCTATTGTATTTTTTTTTTTTTTTTACTAAATTATTAAAAATGATTTTTATTTTAAAATATAAAAAGTAATACAAAAGTAATACATTTATAAAAGTGTACCTATGTATTTTTCTATAATAATTCAATAATCTTTATTGATACGATTTATAAACGCAAAATTTTTATTGGTAATATCGATAAAGTAGAATGCACGTGGGTAGTAGTAACGCGTCTAAATAAGAAGTCTTATCGAATGTTTTTTAAAATATATAATTTTAATTTGAATTGAATAAAATATTAAAAATATTAAAAATTAATTTAATTGTTTAATTTATTAATATTATCTTTGATCTATAATTTAGATTGCATATATATAAATATTAAATGGTGTTCGTACATTTTTGTCTCGAAAAAGGAAGGTTATATAAAATTAAAGGTTATAATAACAGGTTATATTTTAAAAACTTATTATAATATGTATATATATCTATTTTGATTGAAAAATTAATTGTGAAAATTAATTGAAGAATTAATTGTGGTATACATATTCTAAAGTAAGTTATATCACGAAATATAATCATAATATATATAAATTAATTTTTAAAATTAAAATCAATGTGTGTTAAAATATTTTATTCTCAGGAATCTTTTATTCTCAATTTACTTTAATAATAAAAATGGCTAAAGCGAAAAAGAAATTATTATCAGAAATTTCCCAACAAAAACGTGATCGACGAAACGAAAAATCTTTAAATCCATTTGAAGTGCATATAAATAAGATTAAACAAAATGTATTAGGTAAAAAAGATAAAACGGATAAAGGACTTCCGGGTGTATCACGTGCAAAAGCAATTAAAAAACGGAAAGAAACGCTTCTTCAAGAATATAAACTAAAAAATAAAAATAATTTGTTTTTAGACAAACGTATAGGTGAAAAGAATTTATTTATGAATGAAGAAGAAAAAGCCTTGGCTAGATTTGCAGCGGAACGTATGAAAGCTCATAAAAAACAGAGTATTTATAATTTAAATGATGAAGAAATATTAACGCATAAAGGTCAAACTTTAGAAGAAATTGAAAAATTTGATGATCCAAGAAGTGATGATGAATATAGCGATGATGAAAATAGAACTGGTAAATTAGATGATAAATTTGTCGGTGAAGTTCACTTTGGTGGTGGAATTTTATCAAAATCAGAATCTGGAAAATCTAGGAAAGACATTATAGATGAACTTATAGCGGAGTCAAAAAAACGTAAAGCTGAGAAACAAAAGATTCGTGAACGAACCATAGATTTAACGGAAAAACTTGATTCTGAATGGAGAGATCTTCTTCCGATAGTGTCGGCAACTAATAAAGATATTGAGGAAGAAGTTATAAAGACGAAGGCTGATGATTATGATATTGCTGTGCGTGAATTAAAATTTGAGGCTAAGGGTATGCCATCGGATAAATTAAAATCTGAAGAAGATACGATAAAAGAAGAAAAAGAAAAATTAGAGGCTTTAGAAGCAGATCGATTGGCAAGAATGAAAGGACTTATAAATAATACGAATAATGAAATTAAGCACAAATCTGCGGATGATCTTGATGATGGTTTTATGTTAGAAACTATAAATGATGAAGCTTCGGATAATGAAAAAAATTCAATTAAAAATACACAACAATTTTTAAATAATGAAGATACTAGTGATACTGAAAATGATAATGATAATGATGATAATGATAATTTTAGTGAAAACAATTTAATTATTAATAATGATGAAAAAAATATATATACCGATACGAATGAAGAATTGAATGTTATTAAAATGAACGGCGGTATAAAGGAAAGAAAAAAAATAAAAAATTTTGCTGAAAGCGAATTAAATAAAAATTCCAATGAAGAAGTTTCAGAAAATTCTGAGGAGGATAATTTGTCGGATTTAAAAGAATCGGAATACTCCAGTGAAGATGAAGAAAAAAATGATAAAAATAATAAAAAGTCAAAGGCTAATTTAAATATTCTTGAATTAAATTGCAACATCAAAGTGCAAGAAATTAGAGATGATCTTTTAAAAAGAAAAGAAATCATGGAAAATGCAAGAAAAGAATTACCTTATGTTTATAAATCACCAGAAAATTTTGAAGAATTACAACAATTTTTACAAAATCGTAATGCTGATTATCAGTCAATTATCATAGATCGTATAATAAAATGCAATCATTGGTCATTAAATAGTATAAATAAAGAAAAATTATCAAATTTATTTTTGTTTATACTACAGCATTTAAATAATCATGCTATAGAAGATGATGTCGAAAGTGTGGTCAAATGTTGTCAAATTGTTGATAGGTAATATGCAACTTTTCAATAAAATTTAATTTTTTTTTTTTAATTTTTTATTTACGTTATAATTTATGTTAATTATGTATTGGCTTTAGATTATCTCCCTTCTTATATGATCTTGCGCATTTAAATCCGGAAAATACTAAATTTGTCGTACAAGCGATAATTAAGGAAAAGCATAAAGAATTTGAAAAAAATAAAAAAAAATATCCTTATCTAGACACTGTATGTTTAACGTTTAATTAGAAAATATATATATTTTATGTGATATTATAATTAATAAATCTTCTAATAAAAATATTTTTTTTTTTCAGCTTATTTTCTTTAAATTGGTTTCTTTGATATTTCCAACATCTGATTTCAGACATCCTATTACTACTCCCTGTTTAATATTTATGTCTCAAATATTATTTAGATGTCAAGTTAAAAATAAAGTAGATATTTCAAAAGGTCTTTTAATATGTACTCTTATATTAGAGGTAATTTACTTTATTATATTTTATAATATGAAAAATATGAAAAAATTATAATATGCATTATTATTTTATTTACAGTATACTGTATTAAGCGAACGATTTGCGCCATCTGTGATAAATTTTCTACGTGGTATAATTTATATATCTACGCCTAAACGCTTAATTCAAGGAATAAAAATGATACCACCTTTTAAAAAAACAGGAGAATTAAGTAATTTATTAATACTTGATGAAGATCAAACTAATTTAGATATTGATCCAATTAATATGCTTATGAAAGCGTCTGATTTGGTGGATGGACCGTTGGATGATAATTTTAAAATAAGAGCTTTATTCACGGCTATAAATCTATTATATGAATTTAAAAATCATTTTGAAAAATTAGAAATCGTGTATTCAATATTTGAACCAATTTTAAAATTACTCGAAGCAAATTCTTTCGATATGTATCCATTTAAAGTCAAGAAACGTGTTGAACGATTACGAAAAGATTTAAAAGAATTGAAAAATAAAAAATTAGAATATCTTGTTGTTGAAAAAAAGAAACCAAAACCATTAAGATTGTACGAACCGCGAATCGAAACGATGTATGTATTAATTTTGAATAATTGGTGCGTAAATAAATTATAAAATTTTATATATATTTTTTACAGATATGATAATAAAAAACATAAGACTATGTCCAAAGAGAAAGCCGAAAAAGAAAAATTATTGCACAAATATAAAAAAGAAATGAAAGGTGCTATTCGTGAAATACGAAGGGATCGAGTGTTCTTAGCAAAATTGCGAATAAAGCAACAGATTAAAAATGATGAAGAACGTAAACGTAAAGTGAAAGAAATCTTCGGCGAAGCTGCGATGCAACAAAGTGAATTAAAAAAATTGAAACGAAAAAAATAATATTGCATATCTAGAATATGTATTAATTTTTTTTTGTTATATTTTTATTTAAATTTATTTCACGCGTGATAAAGTTAAATGGAACGATATTGTTTGCAATGACGCTTCGTTCAATCTTTATATTTTTCATAATGATACTGCGCAATGTGCATTGTATCGTTAGAAATATAAATTATCGCACGTTGGCAACAGGATTTCGCAATTTATGTTACGAAACTGGTATGTACATATTATGTCTATAATACATAATCGCTATATTAGCGAAGTTTTTGTAATTTCAACATTTTTCTAAATGTTTATAAAATATAAACATTTTTATATAAAAGTTCTTTAATATATTTTCTTCGTTTCCAATAAAATAATAATTGTATTGTGTGAATCGCTATTATTTTAAAATAAAATGTACATAAATAATGATATATATAATAAATAATTTTTATAAATTTATTTTTGACTATTTACGCTGTATTTTTTTTAATTGGCATAAATATTTATATTTTTAGGATAAAAAACTATTGTTTTAAAATGATTAAAAGAAATAATCAATTTTTTCTGAAAAGTTATCGAATAAATTGCAAACGTTTGAAATTATACCTTCTTTCATCATATATTCCGGTATAACTAAACGAGTTTTAAAATTATTAAATGTATCGTTACGTAAAATTTGAGTATGTATAAATTGGGATTCATTACTATTTGTAATTGTATAAACGGGTTCTAATTTTTTTTTTAAATAAATTACAGAGTACCATTTATCAAAATATTCTTTTAAAATTTCAAAATTTTCAAATGATCTTATCATTGCATTTTTCAATTGCAAATCACGTTGATAATTAATATTACAAAGCGAAATTCTCAATAATTTTTTAAGTCCTTCTCGTAATACAAACTTTTCATACAATTTTAATGCTGCTTCTATTTCATTATTCATTTTTATCTTTTGAACAATATATTCTCTCCAAATTAAAAAATATTTTTTCAAAATTTTATATTCCATCGTGGAGATCACAAGAATTTCTTTTTTACGTATATTTAAAATATCTTGTAATTTGGAATGCCAATGTAAAATAAATTTTTTTAATAAAAAACCAGTTGCGATTTCGTTCAATTTTTGTTTATGAGTCATTTTTGTTTTGTATTGCAAGGAAAATTCTTTCCATTTATAAAAATATTTACAAATTAAATTTAATTTCCAATGTTTAATTGCTTGATTTAATTTTTGTTTTTCTTGCATAGTACTATAAAGTGCATTTCTCCATTTTTCTATATAAATAATTTGCAATTGTCGAATAATTTCTTCGCTTTTATCATTTAAATAAGATAATCTAATTTTTTTCTCTTTTCTATAAATAACATAATTATGAAATTTTTTTAAAGTTTTAATTATTAGTTTTTTTTCATAGAAATTGTTTGCTGCAAATGTCTTTCTTCTTTTGCATTTATTTTGAATTACATATAAACGCCAATTATTAAATATTCCATTTTTTTTTGTATTGTTAAATATGTTTTCTATTTCACGAATTTTTGTTGCATTTTCTATTTTTTTATTATACCATCTTTGCCACGCAAAAAATACTTTTTGTACGATTTTAAAATTATAAAATCTTTCAGCATTTTCATTTGCAATTTTTTTTGCGATGGATTCATTCACACACTATTGTAGAAGAAATCAAATTTAATAAAAATTTTAAATTAATATAATGCGATCGATTGTATAAAAATACTACCAAAATAAATTGTTTGAAATATCGTTTTAACAATCTTTTTCTATTGTATGTGGAAATATACTCTTCAATATTTAACTTTTTTATTTTGTAATTGTGATATATCTTCCAACCGTTAAAATATTTTATTAATAACTTATTTCTATAATGCGTAATTACATTTCCTATTTTATCTCTCTGCGATTTGATTTCGCAAACGTTAATCCAAGTTTTTACGAATGTTCGTAAAATTTTTGTTGCATAAAATTTATGCGCCTAAATTTAAAATTATTTACGAATCAAAAAAAAAAAAAAATCATAATTGAAATTTTGATTATTTAATGTTACCTCATTAATTTTATTTTCTTCGATTTGTTTATGTTTTCGTAACAGTACGTATATTTTCCAATTTATTATACATTTTTTTAAACAATATAAATTATGGAATGTAACAACTTTTTGTAATAATTCTTCTTTCTTTTTTATCATTGCGATATAATTATACCAATATTTAAAATATTTTCTTAATAGAAATTTAGAATAATATAATTCTGTTTTTTTATAATTTTCAGAAATTGTAAATTTGTTACAACTATCATTTGTAGATACAACAATATATTTCCATTTTAATAATACATTTTTTGATAATATATTCAAAACTTTTTTTTGTAGTTTTTTGTGATAAAAATAATCTGCTTTATATTTAGATTTTCTTGCATGTAATTTATGTATGACATATATTTTCCAATGTAAAAAAATATTTTTTAAAATTATTCTTTGATGAAAATTAATATGTGTCTTTTGAATAAAACTTAAATATAATGCAAATAATTAGTTACATTAGTTATAATGTTATATAATATTAAGTATAATTTATGATATCTTACTTTGAAAATGATGGACTATTGATATTTATAATATTTGATGTATCAGTCTTATTGTTATTATTTTTCATAATTTTAAATATATTATATGTAATTGAAGGATTCTGTGATGAAACATTTTTAAACCAATGATGCAATGATTGCAATTCCAAATTATACATAAAATTCTTATTAATTATTTTTTCCATTATTATATATTATTATACATATTTCTATTAACATGTTTTATTAATATTTTTTATTATTATATTTTTTGTTATTTTTATACATAACTGAAGTATGATCAATATTAAAATTAAAAACTAAATAAATATTCGATATTAAATTTTTAAATATATCGTTATAATTAACGATAGAGATAAAAAAAATATTTAAAAATATTAAAAATATATAGAAATATAACGTATAGAACATAAAATAATCATCATTATAATTTAAATTTTTAAATTTTTTTTAAACTTATATAGAAAGCAGAAAATATATGTATAATATATATTTTTTAACTTTCATTTAAAATATTATACATGCATTGAAGTTTGGATTAACAAAATGATTATTTACATTTTAATGAAAAAAATATATACAGGAAAAAATTTAGAAAATATAATTAATTAATTAAAATTAAATTTAATAAAATAAATTAATTAAATCTAGATCTGTTGATATTTCGGTGAAAGTAAGTATCTGAAAAAGGTTCTACTAGGTTTTTAATAATGGTTATGAAAAATTTCAATGTTTATTTCAAAAAATTAAAATTTAATATCTTTCTTATAGTATGATGAATTTAACATTTTGTGATAGCAAAATTAATTATATTTACAAAGAAATGCAACAGGATTTATATGCAATATTTAATCATATAACCTTAGTAAGTATATTTACAATTTTTTTTATTCTTTAAAATTATCATTTTATTTAATTTATGATTATATTTTTTTATATTTCTCGTTATTTATTATTATTTATTTTCATTAATCTAAATTTAAATATTTTTATTTGATGATATTTATCAGATATGGATGAAAGAATCCTGAAATCAATATTACACAGTTGTGAAAGTGCTACAAAAGATCTTGAAAATTCGAAGGAATATAAAATATTATTAGAAAAGAATAAGTTCCTTCCATCTATTGACATAATCGATGCCCTATGTTCATCTTTAACAAAACTATTGTCGTATAAGGTTTCAAAAGAAGCATATCAACGTTATAATGTACGACTTCGTGTAATTGTATGTATATTTTTCTTCTACATGAAAATTTATAAAATAATTTATTATGTAACTTCAAAATCTAATGTTTCTTCAGGATGTTTTACGAGAATGGTGTAGAATTAATGATGATTTACAAGATTTTAAAATACTTAGGGATGAAAAACACGCCTCAACATTATTAAAAAATTTGTTAAAGAAATATTTGACGGATGATATCTTAAATAGTTGTGAATCAAATGAAAATTTGTTACCTTTAACCAATGCTTTAATATGTTTAACATCTATAAGTTCGTGCTATAAATATTATGTAGAAAAATTATTAGTAAAACTTACAGAATTGGAAAACTGTGATGAAAATGAATACTTATTATGTTATGCTGTACAGAAAAGTTCCAACTTAAATCTTGCAATTTCAACTATAGAAATTATATATAAATCACAGAAATATAAATTAATAGAACAACCATTATTATACGATTTTATGTCATCATGTATTAAATTAAATAAAGATGACAATGTAGACGTTTCAGAGAATGTAAAATTAATAAATCAATTATTCGATTTTATCATTAAATCTCCATATATCTTTTTGTTAGTATGTGGTTTTTTAAAAGAATTATTAGTGCAATTAGATTATGCTCCTTCGGTCATGAATTTTATACAATCAACTTTAAAACGCATTAAGGAATATTGTAAAAGTCAAGATAAAGATATTTTAGATCTTTATCCAAGGAATTTACAATCTCTTATAATCTTATTGCGAATAGAATCTATACATCATACGGATGAATCTAAAAATGCAACTTTAAAAATGCTAGAAAATATTTATATTGAAAATGAAGATATTGTAATAACATTATTATCACATTATCCTCAATGGCTAAAATTATTTGGACAATTCTTAAATTCAGATATTAAATAATATATGTATGTTCTTTAAAATTAAAAATGCTAATGCTCAAAATATTAACAATACAATATATTCTACTGTCTTGAAGTTTTGAATATAGAATTTATAATAAATGATAAGAAAATGTATTTATATTTTATGATACAAATAAAAAAAATTTAAGATTTGAAAATTATAGTATCAAAAGAAAGTACCTTTATTAAATTTCTGTTTCTGCATAATATAAATTTAATAGTTTTGAACAAAATGTAATAATTAACTTAAGTAGTTATTCGCACACAATAGATAGTTTTTCTTTGTTAATTGCAATATGCGAATCTCAGGTCGTACCCAACCATTAAAAACCAGACGTTTTTATTACAAAACTTATCGTTACTGTCTCAAAAACAAGCAAAATATTTAACGATACCGATCCATCTTTTAACAATGAGAAAAAAAGAACAGAAACTCGGATCAAGTTATTCAATACTTCTTTTCTCTGCTTAACAACACTTACATAGGGTTCCTTTGTTTTCAAGTTATGGAAAGAATGGTGCAACATACAACGAATTAAAATTACAAATAATGATTATCATATTTTTCGAATATTTTTTAACAAATATATAAAAAAATCTTTTACTTTTTCTTGTACTCCTTTCCTTGTACTTTCACAATTTTTTAAAACGGTTAAAATCACAAAATAACTTAACAACATAATATTATCAATTTAAAATAATTTAATTAACTAAATTTCTAAATTTAAAATGAATATAATTAATTTTCAATACTTTATGTCAAGAATATGACACTACAAATTCGAAATTCAATTTATATATAATGTTAAATTTATCATGTGATTTTTTTTTATAATAAACATTTGATAAAATTTACATACGGATGATTGACAAAAATAAAAAAAAATTTATCATGAAAATACCATTAAAACGGCAAAAGTCTTTCAAAGAACATGTATGTATGCACCATTCGCTTTGTTAACTCGAAACCCGTGTTCGTTTGAAGTTAATCTAAACGCTTCGATAATCAACAAGCGAACTATTCCCGTAAGATTTGAATGAATCTGTGTTTATAGGGAAACGAAATTACGCGTGAAACACGATACACGATACGGAACACAAAATAACAAATTAAACGATACACTCCAGCTGTGCGTTCTGAATTGGATCGCGCCACCTCTTATCGGTTTCTTTCGCGCCCTTCGCTCGCGCATACGCATTGAAAATGCGCATGCGTGTTTATGCAGAACGTCATCGCAAATTTAAACTTGAACAGTTTCTAAGCGCGGTACCCCTTGAATCTCCTGTGATGCTGTAGAACCGCTAGAAACATTCTCTTCGGACATCGTACTTTTGCTCGTGCTTGATGTAGTTATAGCAGAACCAGAAGATAACGGGATATCGGTAGTTGTTGGGACTTGAGAGGCAGGAGCGGACATGGATTTTTCAGGATTGATGGTGGACGGTTCTGCTTGGCGTGGCAGGGATTTGCGTCGTTTCAAAGACTCGCGTTGCCGTTGATCGGCCTGCCGCTTTTCCGTTTTGGTCTTTACACCAGCAGGTTTCTGTGTTACCTGTCGAAGCCAATATATCAATGCAGCAGCTTCTGATGCATGAATGAATAATATATACCTTAAAAGGGTTGTTTATAAAGAAAATCGACGAGAGTGCCGGGAAGAAGGTAAACTATACTTAAATAAAATCTTTATGGCTGGATTGTTTATATTTAAATCGAAAATAATTTTCTATGATTCGCGTTATTTCTTCCGGGAACTCTATTCATTTTATAGGGTGATTCACATTGTCTAGACTAATAACAGTTGTAAAAAGTGAAAAAAGCCAAATACTAAAAAAAAAAGGTTCATTAATAATAAATATTATATACAGTATTTTAAAGTATTTTACATTTTAAAAATGAAAATTCATAATAGATTAAATTTTGTTTTTAACTATATTAGTTTTCATTTTGAAAATATAATTTGTCTTCAATGTATGAATCACCTTGTACATAAATAACATGATTAAAAAATAGACACTCATCAAAAAATTTTAACTAATAGTATTTTTTTGATTTAGTTATCATTATGTTCGATTTCGAATTTCTTTTTTCAAACTAATACGATTAAAATTACTTTAAGACCAATATTTGGTCTTTTACATGATTTTATGCATGTATGTACTTTTCTTATGGTACATATCAAAGATATAAAGTTCTTTTTTTAATTTAATTTCGAATTCATAATTCATGCGGATATTTAGAGACAATCTCTGGATATTAATAAAATAATTTTTTTTTTAAAATATCGAAGGTAAAAGTTGAAAATCTGTCCTCTTTTATTGCACTTTTGATGAAAAAAGATAAATAAATAAATAAATAAAAAATAAAAATGAACTACGGCTTATTCTTGTGTCTACAATAAATATAAACGTTCTTTTTTTTCAAATTTTTCAACGAGGAATTCATTTAAAAATGTCATGTTACTTAGCAATTTAAAATCATCATTTTCCTAATCATTTTTCATATGTATTAAATAGATAAGTTTATACGTTATATATTTAGTTTCAAAGTATAATTAACAAATTTATTTAAAATTTAAAGAAACTATTTAATGATATCATTGCATATAATGCATTTTCTTCTCAAAAATAGAAAGCACAAAGCAGTTTATAAATATAAAATATCCTCGTTGAAAGAAACGTACGTAATAAGAATGTTTCGATACACGATTTACGTGCATATTTTCGTACTCGTTATATCGACGGAAAAAGGAGATGCGGGGGTAGGGGGTTTGGTTTTGGATTATATGAATCGTTTCACTTTTTTTCGTCCGGGTAAAAGTATAGACAGTAGAAATGTTATAAAATGAAATGCTCTGTTACCTTGTAAAATGTGTTACATTTAACATCGAGGCGATGAATCTTTTTTTTTTCGTTTAATTTCGTTTTGTTTTCAAACGTGTTGTGAGCCGTAGTAGTATTGTTTCTATTGTTATTATTTTTTTCTTTACTTTTTTTGTTTTTTCAGTTCCTTCGTTTTTATCTTGTTTCGTCGAACACACAAGTCAAATAGACGGACAGCTGTTATGCTTAAATGAATGTTGATTTTTCTTATCGTTAATGTTTTTTTAACATTTTCTTTCTCTCTCTCTTTTCACTTTCCCTTTCTCTCTCTCTCTCCCTCTCTCTCTTCTTTTATCTATCCCCAATATTTTTATTATTTTTATTTCTTTTTTTAGATTTTCTCGTTCTTTTCAATCATACAACTAATTCCAACAAATATACACGTACACGACCATACACGTGTATCGTAAGTATTTAACGTGTACACGTGTACGTTAGTAGTTTTTTTTTTTTTTTTTTTTTTTTTTTTTTTTTTTTTTTTTTTTTTTTTTTTTTTTATAGTTAAACACACTTTTCTGCAACATTTCGTGTTTATGTGGACAAAAGATCGCTCTTTCGTGATTTACAATATGGCCGATCAGTAATCACAGTGTCGCCATCACGTGCGAATCTCTCGTACCATAAAAATCACGTGCCAAGTCGATCTTTCACCCCTTCCCTTGAATTTATATTCCATCACTCTTCTTTTTCTTTTTTTTTTTTTTTTTTTTTTTTTTTTTTTTTTTTTTTTTTTTTTTTTTTTTTAAATAGTTAATATATTAAAATATTACAAACTATGACGAAAAAAACGTTGATTCGAAGAAATAATTAGTATGAATCATATATCCACGGTAGATCATTCTCGTGTTCGTAACATTTTGAAAATTTGATTCGATTAGTTTTTTTTTTTTTTTATATAACAATTAATATTATGCTGATATCGATGCTTGAAATAAATAACGTTTAAGAGTTTTTAGTGTCACATCTCTTGTAACATCTCACCGATGTTGGGGACGATGCACCTTCAAGGTATGGGTGCAAATTAATATTTATTATTATATATTTTTTTACGAGAAATTTAGATTAATATAAATAATTTTTAAAGCTTGTATTATATATCGAATAGAAAGATTTAAATTTTTGAAACGTACATTTTTATCAGTATCATAAGAATATTATAAATATTATATAAAAAAGAGATAGTTATTATAAAAGAATCAAAAAGAAAAAATTTTTCACTGATTTTTACTTAATCATTAAAGAGAAGTTTCGTTTTGCTTCATTATCTAATTATTAATTTGTTGCATTCTTCGATTTTTTGAATGCAAATTGCTAAAGTGCTATTGGATATTATATAAGACGAAATGTATGAAACTTAGAAATATGTCTACTATTATTTCTTATAACTATTTACAAAATTCATTAACCAAAATTTATCGAAGAGAAACAATACAATACAAAGTGATGGAAAAGGCACAATATTTGCACTTGTTAATAAATTTTTTAATTGTGTTCAATGAAAAATGCAATGCACTTATTGCCAAAAATATTGTAACCCTTTATGGACGAAGGCCGTGATATTTCAGGCAGTGATTATCATCATCATGTCTTTAAATATTTCGTGCACGACTTTCCTCGAACAAAATATATATATATTTATATATATTTTTTAAAAGCACGCTAACGATTTATTAACCCTTTGCATGGTCAAACTTTTTTTCACGTCAGTCGACCAGCAACTTTACAAAATTTTTCCAATTAAAAGTAATACAATATTTAAATGATTTATTTAATAATGAAGAGACTTTTTAAAAAGACATTTTCTAAAATTATTGTATTCCTTTAAAATAATATACCATTCATATATATATTCATTTCATTATTTGAAGAATACATTAAAATTAAATCTTAATTTAATTGCCATTTAATCTTAGATTATTTAAGAAATGACATTATGCAAAGGATTAACAGAACAAATTTTTAGCATTTATACAATTAGTCGCAATAGAATAAAACATTCCAATTTTATATTTTAATTTTCGAAAACTATCTTTGCTTGTAAAAAGATTTTAATTGTCCAGTTGCATCCTGCTTCATTAAATGCAATTTTCTTAAAAGTGCATTCTATACATAATTACAAATTAAGAAAATTTTGCATCATTTTTTTTTATCCTGTAATTGATAAAAATTGGTCTCAAATTTGGCTTCGAGGGTGCATCATCCCCGCAATCAGTATTTGTGTTTATTCTTTTTTTTTCTTTTCCATTTTTGTAAAGAGATAGCTCGCTTCCTCAATTATCTCGAATATACACGCACATGAACACATACACGCACGCATGCATACACGCTATAAGAGCGCGTTATAAGAGGAAGAAAAGAAAGCGCCACGCTTAAAAGATAATTTTTCCCTTTTGTTTCTTTTTTCTTTTCTTTTAAGTGAAAAAAGAAGGAGGGGGGAAAAACCAAAGGAAGGATAAATTGTCGGATCACGATTATTTAAGGAAAAAATGCCTAAAATCGTCAATTGAAATTTCGAGTTGGCATCATTTTTCGGTTTTCTGACTCGATTCTTCATTCTCATTATTCTTTTTTTCTCTTTTTTTCTTATTTTGCCATTTCTCTCGCATAGCATTTGCTTTGCGCGTATCTTCTATACATCAACTACGCCAAACCTGAGTGGGCCAATTGATAAAAGAATAAAAAAAAAAGAAAGAAAAAAAAAAATAAAAAAAAAACAAAAAAGTGGAAAAATAGAAAAAAAATTGTACAAAGATAAGATAAAGAATGACTTAAAGTTTTAGAAAAAAGTGAAATGAAATTGGAAAAAGCTAATGATGATCGACAATCCATTTAAAATACGTAAAAAATAAAACTAATTTAAAAAAAAAAAGAAAAAAAAAACACAAAGGAGAAGAGTAAAAAATGAAAAAATCAGCCCGCTCGAGGCTGGTCTTGGTCGATTAATAATCAGGATACACAAATTGATAGTGTCGTTTCTTTTTCTCTGGTAATAATAGTATTAATAGTACTAATAATAATAATAATAATAATAATAAAAATAATAATAATAATAATAATAATAATAATAATAATAATAATAATAATAATAATAATAATAATAATAATAATAATGAGAATAATCATAATAATAAGTATAATGACAATATAATCGTAATAATTATAATTATAATAATAATCGCAGCGAGCGCAGGGTTTTCATACCGTGGTGTTTTTGGATCTCCTGTCGCAAGCCGCGAGAATAAAATAGTTTTATAATGCGAGAAAAACGTCAGCACGATCGATGTTAAGGGAATTAAATGATTATGGAAGGGGATGGATTAAATTATCTAAAATGATTTAGTCATTAGACGAGAATCATACTAGCGAACGTGTGTACTGTAATTAATAAAATACACACATGCATACACTCTCTCTCTTTCTCTCCTAAGGGGAGATTGATTATCGTATATTTAATTATTAACAGGAATTATTAACAATGATAATTATTATTATCATTGATTCTCTACGCGTTATAACAGCTTGCGAAACACAGCTCTGGTATGGAAACCCTACGATAATAGCAGTAATAATGATAACAGTAGTGGTCAAAAGCCCCATCAAATATAAACGTAAGTGTGGATCTTCGGCTACCTTTTTATTCTCTCTCTCTCTCTCTCTCTCTCTCTCTCTCTTTTTCATATACACTCTCTATCTCTTTTTTTCGCTTCCTTTCATATCAATATTTAGTAAAAAGGTTCGCCGATNCTCTCTCTCTCTCTCTCTCTCTCTCTCTTTTTCATATACACACACTCTCTATCTCTTTTTTTCGCTTCCTTTCATATCAATATTTAGTAAAAAGGTTCGCCGATTACCAACCGCACAACGTTTTTTTTATTTATTTTTTTTTTTTTTTCATGTAAAACAGCAAACGAAACACCAAGCTATTCTCTAACAATCACCTTCTCCGCTATATGAAAAAAGAACATTCGATAGACAGCTAATGGTCAATTATAAACTGTTGTTAATCCGTGTGTGGCGATAGTAAATTTTTTTTTTTTTTTGCTTTATTTCAATAGAGTACTTCTCTCACTAGACACGATTCAACATATAGAAAGTTTATCGTTATTATTTAATAATAATTATTATTTTATCATTTATAATTATTATCTTAAAGCTGTCTAAGGACTCGCTGCGTGGCAGGAGCATCGTGTTTTTTTCATTCTTCATTTTTTTCCCTTCTTTATTTGTTTATATTAATTTGTTTATTTATTTATTTATTTATTTCTTTAATGTGTCAGACGATTTCTTTTTTGTGTTATTTTTTTTTTTCTCTTTTAATTTATATTTTCTCTCTTTTTCTGACTCTGTTTCTTTGTTTTTTCTTTTCCCTTTTTCTTTTTTTTTCTTTTTTTTTATTATTTAGGTACGCTGTAGTCGTCCTCATTTCAATAACATGTTATTATTTTATGTTTTAATGTTTTTAATGTGTGTGTTATACACGTGATCGCGTACATCAATTAGACAGTGTGTCTAGATCAGCGTAGGTGTACGTATATGTATATTTTATCTTAAATATCTACTACTTGTTGATGCTTTGTAATTTGTTAATTTTTTTATAGATCACAATATGTCATACCATCTGCGCCAGTTGATCAATTTTCCTCTATGCCTTTTCTTTGCCGTTTCTATCGGAACGCTCAGTTTGGACAATTATTATATTCCTTGTGCACAGATTGCGGGTTCACCGACCCCCTTAAACTCAACGAAAAGTTTGACGAAGTATGATAAAAAGAAGGTAAAAGAAAATATTAAGATGATAAAAAAAGAAAGAATACAACAAACAGATAAATATATTATTTCATTCGAGAAATATTTTTTTTTTTTTTTTGCTGAACATTGCTAATCATTTGTTCAATATTTCTTTAATAATCGATTCGATTGTTAAAAAAGCAAGATAGACAAAAAATTACAACAATAATAATATCACAAGATAATTAATTTACGACGAAGAGAATCGCTCAAGAGAATCTAGTTCAAACTATTCTTAAATTGAAGAGGATCGGGATATACATATATCTTTCTCATTGATTCACCCACTCGTGCGTATTCGAATTTGTTATTGTGATTTATATTTCATATTTATATCATCAAAACCTACGTGCTAAGTAAATTCAGACCAGCCGAAATTGTCGATTTCGAAGGAAATGCAATCAAAGAAATATCTTATCGAAATAGATAATAGGTTCATTGCTAAAAAATAAATAAAATTTTACTCATCTCTTCAAACGTAAACGCGCCGATAACGCACGAATCGGAACGCGTCCATCATTAATTAAATAGCACTTTATGCGTTTAATACATCTATGCCGCTCCGCTGCTCTCAAACTCTTTGTTTCTTATTCCGCACCAGTGCGAAATATATTTAGATTATTATTTCGATTAATCGATTATCGTTTCGATCACGAAGAAACGCAAGAGAACGGATAGATATTATTCATTTTCATATTATTATTATTATTTTTTTAAATCTTTCTTTCATTATCATTGTTGATATTAGCACAGCGTTGCAGAATCAAAGCGTATTAAGATTTTCCTTTTCCATTGAGAGAAATAACTCGGTTACTGCAGTTAATTCTCCTTCCAACTCGGTCGTTCGTCTTTGAATATTATCATTTGCCTTCTCTTTTCCGTTTAGTATCATATATATATTTTTTCTCCATTTTTTTTTCTTTTTTAATCCTCACTTTCTTTCCTGTTCTTGTCACATGTTCCTTTTTATTTTTTTTTTTTTCCTTTTCCTGTGTCCAGGGAACTGGACCTAAGCGACTGCAGGCCCGCAACATCTTCTTCAATTCGATTGATTGCACGTTAACAGGTGATACAGTTACCTGGGTCCATGGTCCATTGGCATTTCGTTACAATTATACAGTTATATAGATTCTATATAAATACCTAATATGCATTCGTATAATACATACCTAATATGCAATTGTGTTAGAAATCGACCGTCACTCAAACGTAACGTAATTACGTACGCGTGCACACCGTCTCTTGTACCGTTCGTCTTTCATGATGGAATATTTTTATGTGAATATAAAATCTGTGTGTGTGTGTGTGTGTGTGTGTGTGTGTGTGTGTGTGTGTGTGCGTGTGTGCGTGCGTGTGTATGTTGTATGCTATCTGTAAGAAATTTTTTTGATAATCTATATATATTTATATTTTTTCTTTTAAGTGCATGTATATGTTTAATGTGTCTAAATGTATGTGCGTGTATGTGTATACCGTTGTACGTTTGCATTGATGTCTTTATAATACAGATTCCAAACTTATATCTGTGTCTGCATGCGTACTTCCCCGTACGAATCGATGAAACAAAACATAACATAATTTTGTATAGTATTACATATTATAAGGATTCGTATTCGGCTAGAATCTTTTTATCTTTTCATCTATATTATATATTATTTCATTAATTATTTTTTTTTTTTTAATAGAGACGTCGTTCAGTTTGTAAATAAATGTATACGGTGTCGCGGTTATGATTCAACGTTTATGCGTTAAACGAACAAGCACTTTTGTTTCTTTCTTTTACAACTTAATCGTAACGAGCATCATAAATGAGCAATATCGAGCGAGCGTGCTATATGCGTAAAAAAAAAAAAAAAAAAAAAAAAAAAAAAAAAAAAAAAAAAAAAAAACATAATAGACTTCGTAAAAGAAGCAAAAGTATACGCAGTTTTATTCGCTTTGTATACGAAAAATAGATTTAAACGAGATCCTTTTATCGAAATTTTTCACGAGATTTGTATACGCTCGTTTATCTTATTCTTATAATAAGTGATTGGCCGTTTTCTGCGATCAACGGGATTTTAATCTAACAACGCGACTACCCACACCACGCTCTCCTTTCTCCTTGCGATATAATCGTTAATATAACAACTATTCATTTATTCATAAATTCTGAACGATCAAATTCAATTGTAACGTGATCTCCACTACCGTTCATTTCCCATTGATTAATCGTTTTTCTTTCATTATTTCATAGGAATTAATGTATCTAATTAAGCTCTCAAGCTGATTTATCTTATAAGAAATTTCATAAGTGAGAAAGAAAATATAAGTAACGAATTAAAATAAAATTTAAAGATGGTACAGAGAAATATTTCAGGAAATGAACGGTAGTACTCATAACGTTAATTGATGGCAACTCGTATCCACCTAAGGACATCGCGCAATAATTCTATATATCCACGATCCCGTCGTTGCGTATTTCCATAGAATCGCACGAGCGGCAGACTCGTTTTTTATTTTGTTTCGCGCACACACACACATCATCTATTCTCTTTTAATCCACTATCCTTCACCGTTTATTTTTTCTTTTCCTTTCTGCAGTTTGATTTCCCTTTTTTCCCCCACAACTGGTGGTGGCCGATAGATCGGAAGTCAACATGACGATGATCGATTACGTTAAATATCGTTCTCTATCGGATCTGCGTGCAATTACGAATTTCTATGTTGAGCAACCAGCACTGACTGGTTGTATAAACTCTTTGCGACGATATATATATANGGTGTTTTCAGTTGACGACGAGTGACGGTAATAGTGATGGTGGCGATAACGATGACGATGACGATGACGATGATATTGACGGTGACGATGACGATGACGATGACGATGACGATGACGATGACGATGATGATGACGATGACGATGACGATGACGATGACGATGACGGTGACGGTGACGGTGACGGTGACGGTGACGGTGACGGTGACAATGACGATAACGATGTCGATGAAAATGGCGATGACGATGGCATAGACTTTGACAAGTTCCTTTAGTTCGCTTAATGACTTGAAAACGAGTTACGGTTATAATTCCAATGTTCAAGTTAAGTTAAAGCCTTTTTCACTTCATTAAAGGAGAGTCTAAATTTGGATTGGGGTTAGGCTGTTGTGAGGTCGATGGTGATGGTACCTGTGCCACCACCGAGCCCCTCCCCTCGGGCAAGACATTTCCTCCGCCACCGCTGTTCATGCCGACGTTACTCCCAGCGCCTCTTTCTCTCATTCTTTCACAATAATCTGCGAATATATCACGAAAACGCTCCCAGGATTTCTCTGGTACGGTGATTGCTGTTCTAAAGTGTGTTTTCACCTGTAAAAACAAATTTTTTTTTATTATGTTTTTCTTCTTATTCTTTTTTTTTAACAGTTAATTTCGTTTTCTTTCAAATTAAGACGTATAGTATTACATTTGATCGTGATTTTTTGAATCGGTATTCTATATTGATATATTTGCAGATTTTATATTATTAAACAATAAAAACAATAAAAAAAATGTAGTAAAAACATTAATGTTAATGTACATTCATATAATATATAATACATTCATATAGTTTCCAAGTTCTAATTATATTTATGCTCTAATAATATTCTATGTTAATAATCTTAATGACTTTCTTATTATTATATTCTTATTATCATAATATTATAATTTAATTTCTAATATTATCATAATCTAAAATCATATATTATATTATATTAAGCAACATATAATATTATGATTATATATCTCATATTAAGATTTAAATCATATTATTAATTAAGATTTAAATTATCTATCTCTTCTAAGTAAATTTTGTAATTATTTCGATAATCATCTTGATATCAATAATAATTGAATAATTGATAATAATTGAATATTTATAACAGATTTATAATATAATATTAATATTTATACATTTACAATCTTAATTTGATGTAATTAATTACAAAAATAAATTGATCAAATATTTTATATATATATATATATATATATATATATATATACATTATATGAATGTTTTATGAACTCTTCTCTCCTCCCAATCCACCCTTAGAGTAATCTATTCAGCTCATGTCAAGAGACACACCCTGTATTTTTAGCTAGCGATACGCACGTACCTCAGAAATTCTCATGTAGATACCACGGTTATTCTGGCCGATATCAAAATAGAAATTCTTGCTATCCACGCGCATGTATCGTCCCTCTGGTAAGTCACCCTTGAAACCACCATCGTCCGTACCGTATTCTTCGAGGAGGTCTGTCAACGCGTCACGGAACTCGATCATACCCTGTGCTGGTATCGCGATCTGCGTTCTGGGTCCTCCTCGTGTTATCGTCTGCGACACCTGTGCAACAAATAATATTATTTTAACAAATATTTTATAATAGATTCTTTTTTTTTTTTTTTTTAAATTGAAGCATGTGCAGATAAAAGCGGCTTATTCGATTAAACCATATTTTTCTCCTCAAAAATGTCTCCCCAGCCGAGTTTCTTTCTCTAAATGTTTTTACCATCTGAAAAGGTTGACCCTTTCACTTCAAGACGGTATCCACAAAGGATAGACTCTCTCTCTCTCTCTCTTCCTTATCAGTTAGCGTAGAAAGTAAATGCATTGGCTGGTACATACAGGGTGACTCACCCGCAGGAAACGGCCGCGAGTATTTTCCTTGAGGTCCAAGTAATACCGCCTGTTATCCTTTGTCATCACTTCTGATTTTAGTTTCCCATCATCTGGCACATTCTCCGAGTTTGGTGGACCTATAAATTCAAAAGTATAAAAGGGGGAAAAATTATAAGTATTTTTCTGATATCTATTCGAAGTTTTTTTTTTTTTTTTAAAAACAATTATAAATCTTTTAAATATGTAGAAATAATGAATAAGAATGAAAAGGAAAAAAAAAAGAATTAAAAAAAAAAACTATTATTATAAAAATCCTCATTAAAAAGAATGTTTCGATCAGTACTATATTATATTAGTATGTTATACTTTTCTATAAACAAGAATTTATCTTTTCTTTATGTATAAATGTTAAAATAAAAATTATAATTCGAATCGAAATTTTTTTCAATTGAAACCAGTGAAAATTTCAATTGAATTGATGCAAAAATAAGAAGAGAGGTTTTCTTCAAGGCATTATATGGAATCTTATAGCAACAATTGAAGATTGCATTTTACCTAAAGATGCATAAAAATCACTAAACGTCGAAAGGTAATTCCGAAACTCGGATGCTGTGCTGAGTGCCAGGTAGATTTGGCTTCTCCTTCCATCGGCGCCGATCTAGAAAATAAAAATATTTTACTTTTCTTTTCTTTTTTTTTTACTTTTTATTTCTTTTTTAAATTAAAAAAAAAAAAAAAAAAAACAACTTTATTTCAAATTATATTTAAATCTCTTAGTGTCATTGAAGCTATATAATTAGATCTAGAAAAATTTGAATTAAGTTATTTTATTTTAATCCTTCCACATAGATATAATCTTAAATATTATTGTACATAAATTAAAATTTATTATTTGTGGAAAATTGAAAGTATTTATATATCTAATGTAATTAATCATTTTCTAAATCGTTCATTTATAATTCTTTGGCATTGTAGAATTTATATTTTATTGTATCAATTACAACGCTAACAGTTCAAAAATCTGAAATCTGAAAAAACGAGTCGACCAAGACTCCTACAAAAAATAAGTTTAGAAATACCTCGGCTACTTTAATAAACCTCCCACGTCTGTTCTGTTTTACATCAAGATAGAATCTTTTACTCTGGATCTGCAACATCTTCGTTGCTAACTCCTGTTCGCCTTGCTGACCTTGCTGGCCTGAAATCATTATACAAAGTTAATTAACATCATTTCTTATATTCATCAATAATTTACAATTACTATTTTATAAAACTGTCTCATTTCATCACGTTTATACCTATTAAAGGTAATATTAGAAGTAATATTTTGTAACTGCAAATTCCTTGATGAAAAGAATAAATGGAGATATTTTATATTGAACTTAAATGAAATAAAATTTTAAAAATTTTTTATCTTTAAATTAAAATTTTAATTAAAATTATTAAGAAATTTTGTTATAGATCAATATAGTATTTATCTATGCTATATAACATATCTATGCTATATAATATTTCAAATTAATTTTTCTGTAAACAAAGATTATTTTATTCTATTTTTTATCTTTTTATTTTTATTTTTATTTATTTTTTTTTTAATATATAAGATCATTCTTGTCTCGATTGTATCAGTTTGATTGTATCAGTTACAAGATATTCTATATTTATTCTAGTCCATCCGTTATAAAAAATGTTATAAAAAATACTATTTCTCATCAAAGAAAAATAAAAAAAGAAAGAATTCCTCTAAACAAAGAAAACAACAATAGGCAGATTCTCATTCGATTTATCTCTCTCCATCAATGTCTCCATAGGATTTCCCTCCTGATTCGACCGACTGAATTGTCTTGAATCGTCTAAAATCATCTCCTATTCAATGAGACTCTATTCAGATAATGTTGGATGATCAACATCCGTTGAATCTCATAGAAAATCAAGAAACAAATCCTGCAAAATACGTGTTTACATTTACTTAACTAAATTTTTTGTAGTTAGTCATTTATAATCAGATAATAGTTATAAAAAATATATAAATTCTATATTCTATATTTTATAAAGATATATAGACTAAAGATAAATCATATTGAATCCCGTCTTCTTAACCTTTAACCTTTTTTTTTTTTTAAATTTTATCCCTTTTGAGACAAATTTTTTTAATTTTATCGAGTATAATGGTTAAATTAAGTATTTTAAACTTTTTAAGAATATATATATATATATTTATTTATTAATATTAATTATATTTATTAATATATATATTTATATATATATATATATTTATTAATATTAATAATAAATATTAAAATAAATTCAAAATCTTTTATCTTTTCTATTATTTTATATAAAAAAAAGCTTTAAAAAAAGTCGATTTAAAAATAATATCCTAATTGATGAAAATGATTAAGATTTTTATTGATTTTTATATACCAATGTGTACATACTTAATTTCTATAAAATAATATCTCTCTCTTTTATTTTTATATTTATATATATAATAAATATTAATTCATCTGTACCAATTATATATTTTTTAATATTTCATTTTATACCAATTATATATTTTTTAATATTTAATTCTTGCTTCATTTTCGTTTAAAAGAATAGATGTTTTATAATATTTCAAGGAAAATTTTATCCATAAAATTAAAATAAATCAAAATAAAAATATTAATTTTGCTCAAATTTTTCGCATTAATTCACAAAGACAAAACTTTGTTTCAAAAGATTTTAATTCAATTTTCTTATATCGAATCGTAATAATATTTTACATTACTCTAGAATACTTATAATACTCTACATTCATACTATTCAACTATTTCAACAATGACTAACCGAGTGTTGAAAAATTTCTTGTTACTCGAAAGAAGATATCCCCAATCGTTCCAACGATTGCCATGGTTGCTTTATAGTTATCGCTGGATAAAAAAGAAGAAGTAGGAGAAGAAGAACAGAGGAGAGAAAAGGGTTGCACGCAGGTCAGAGGGACAAGGGTAAAGAGTGGAAGTCCGGAAAGAGGTCACCCAGTGTTTATTGGGTCAGCTCTTTACCGGATTCCCTCGAGCTACGGGGAGAATTTCTGGGTCGGAGGGGTACCAGAAATTTGACGATCACCATTCGAGGACAAGGGGAATCTAAACAACGATGCGTTGTTTCCTACTTAACCTCGCGTTGGATAAAGGCGGAATTTTGCAGGGACCAAGAAGGATCAGGATCCAGAGAGAAGCGAGAGAATTAGATGAAACGGTGGAGCTATGGTTGTTAGTCCTCGTCCTCATCGATCAATAACAGCTGCACCAAACAGGTCAACGACCTGTTTGGTACTCCTCTCAGGCCATCGAATACACCTCTACATAGTTTTTTCACCTTATCAGTCCCCTGTCTTAACCTTTCTTAAAAAAAAAAAAAAAAAAAAGAAAAGAAGAAAGTTTTTGGCCGTGGACGAGTATCGAGCCGGCCATAGTCGGGAGTGTAAATACAAGTCGTATTGGGTTTCAAAAGAGTAAGATAGAGATTTAAGAAGGGATTTATATAGCAATTAAAATTGTAACTTTTGGATTGACAGATAGATAGAAAATGTGGACTTCTAAATGGTGTAACTTTGGATTTAAAATTGGATTATAAAATTGATATAGATGAGAATGATGAGAATTTTATAGGGGATGGATTGTTCGAAGAAAATTATTATAATTTTATTTTAGTTTCAGTATAGAGTAATTTCGATAATAAGTTAGCACAGTTATTATTGAAAGAATACGTATGTTTTTGATAAAATGGAGTTTAAAAAAATTAATATTTATTTGGATGTTAAATTTTCTAGATAAAATAATTAATACAGTTGAAAGAAATGAATAGATAGAATGTAATTATACTATACTTGAATACTTTTTATAACTAGTATCAAATATATTACTGTTATTAATAATATTGATATATTTCAATCAGTTATTTAAATATATGAAATGTTTATACGTGATATATGATAATATATGAATAATATATGAAGATCATTTCGATATTATAATATTTTGATAACAAAGACAAAGAAAAAAGAAGAAATTATAATTTATGACTGCAAAGGAGATAAAAAAAGAAAAAAATACAATGCACAATTTGAAACGCATATTCATGCTCGTAAGTCAGAGAGAGCCCAAAGGATTGATTCCCTGCGCGAAACGTGCGTCGAACGATCGATCTAACTGTAAAGGGTTTCCCTCATTATTACGTACTGGACTGTTGCAAGTTGCCCGGAATTGGGACAGGGCTGAGATCGCCCTGGAAGATCCTGCTCTTGAACATTCTGCTTTGCCTATACACACGACGCTATCGATAATTCATACACATGAACCCCGTTCTTCTGTATTCCTATCCTCCTTCTCATCTCCCTCTGTCCGCCTTTAATATTTATACTCTCTCTCTCTCTATCTTTCTTCTCCACCCCTTTTTCCCCTTTCTTTCTCTTTCTTTCTACTTCTCCAATCAATTTCCCTCAATCAATTACTACTTTCAATAATTTCTTTCTATTCTCAAGATATAACGTGTTCCTTCGACTATGAGTGCTGCTTGATGTGCATCTTGCTGCCGGTAATATCGCGCCCTCGAGTCCATGCCTATATCACGAGCCTGGAAATTGGGACAGGGTCGAGAACACTTTACGAAGAAAAGACCTCTCTCTCTTCTCGACATCCCTCTTCTCCTTCTTCTCTCTGTGTTCGTCGATGTTCGTCTTTTTTTTCCTTTTTTTTTTTTTTACGCGCACTCTCCTCTTTTATCCCCTCTCCTTCTTGCAATTCTCTCTCTTTCGTCTTCTTCTCACCCTCCACACCCTTTCCCACCCATAACAGTCTCTTTAATCTCTGTCTACCGACGAAAACGACAGTTGGAAGGACGTTTTCCGTATGCTCGATGGATTTCGCATGATTGCATCATCGGCTATCCCGTTCCTCTTCTTCACACTCCCGGATTTCTTTCCCATCCCCTCTTTCACCCAGGCTCCTCCGATTTACAGTTCCTTGGAGAAAGCATTAATATGCAGAGCAGAGATCTATCGTTCTTCTTCTCTCGTTTCGTTACGTCGAATGGGAAATTCATCATATCACGAGATAATTTCACAGTTCTTCACCGTGTCGACCGTCGTCCTCATCACCCTCGAGTTGCGTCTCCGTGCAACCTGGCTCACCAGTACGCTCGTCCGTCATTTTCCATTGGTCTCACTACGCTTCTCGAACTCCATCTTTGATCTCTGTCACTCCGCTAGGTCACCATTTATTATCAGGAGACGAGGAACGTGATCGAACTAGATTCTCTCATGGAAAAGTGATGACTAGAAATTATTGATCGACATGATCAATTCTATCGAACAGTTTGAATACCAATTCAAGAGGCTTCGTTTCTTCGTTGACATGTCGTCACCTTGAAATTGCACAAATTTTCTATTTAGATTCTACGTTTCAAAAACGTCTTCTTCATTTCTATTTTTCAAAAAGTTCATTATTCTCTGTCCTTTAACCGTTGCAAACTTAGTTTCCGACTCACTCAACTCAAACAGAACATAACGCTAATTAGATAAATTGGGATTTACCAGTGTGTATTATTCTGGCGATTGAAATAACACCGAATCACCTCTTTCTTCAACAATAAAAATCATGGATTATCATTATCTTCTCTTTCGAGAATTCTTTTTACGTTTCCATTTTATCCAATAATTCTTCGATCTTGACGTGACATCTTCATTGAAATATCTTCACGCGTGAACTAAACCGACATCCCTCATTGACGACACACCTTTTGTGAAATCTTATGTAATCGACACATTCTCATCCATTTTCCGGTGCTGCACGCTCGATTGAAGAGAGGGGGGGAAAAAAAAAAGTACTTATGAAGGAGTCTTCTCACGATCCCATGGACGCATCTCGAAGTTGTTCCCGGATTTACGAGACGGACTCGACGTGGACGTCGACAACGGCGAGGCACGAAGGGGGCGGGTACATTGATCTCTGCGCCTGGAGCGCGACTCGTGGCGCTGCACCGACCTGCCTCAATACGAACTGCATATTTCCGTTCTCCCTTCTGCGCTCTCGCCTCTTCAACGCCCCCGCAACCGCTACCACTAGGATATCGTTTCCAACCGACGACGGTTGCTTTCGACGCATCAACCCTCATATTCTTTTCTTCTTCTTCTTTTCTTTATTTTTTGGATTAACTACGTGTGGATAGCAAATAGAGAAAATTAGGGCTCAAGTTGTTGTCTTTTAACTTTTAAACTTTGCAGATTTTTCTTCCAATTGATTATTATTATTAATCGAGAAATTTCCTTGTTTTTATTTCTTTTTTTTTTTTTTTTCCCTTCTCAAGAAATCGTCACTTTTTTTCGTTCACGTTGATAAAAAATTGAATACTTTGAAATTTCATTAATTATAAATCGAATTATAAATATAAAACTTAAGTATTCGAATATGTGAACTGAATTATTTTGGTAGGTTTCAAAGTCTAAGCTGAAATACTTTGAATAGTATTGTAAAAACTGATCGATTCCTATTATTTTTCCGAGTATTTCTCCACTTTAAAATGAACGAATTATTAAAAATTTCATCATTTTTATGTTAATTTAAAAAATAATAAATCATACAAAATATATTTTTAAATGAAAAATAAATTTATATATTCGAGTCACAAGTTCCTTGTATCTACGAATATTTAATAATTTATCAAAATAGGTGCATAATATTGACTTTGATATAATATAATATAATAACAGTTATGATACGTTATTATGATGAATTTGAATTGCATAATTGTATTATAATTATCATGTCTAATTATACAACTATATTACGATCGATTACGACATTGTTGGCTGATTTTCAATGGTACTCAATCACTTAATGAATTTATGAGAAACGAAATCAAATATAGATAAATGTATAATTACTCTTAAATAATAAAAAAAATTTTAACTAATTATTACTTTTTTTTACCATTATATTAATATATTCAAAATTTAAAATTCTTCTAAAAAAAATATATATATAGAATTAATAAAATTTAAGCGAAAAGAAAAAAAAAAGAAAATTTTTTCATTTAAATTATTTTCCTAATTATAATATCTTAAACAAAAATTAAAATATTTAATCGCATAAGTATTTAACTTAATTTCAATTTATTTTTTTTAATCTGTATCTGTAAACAGTGATTGTGAAAGATAAACAGAAGATAGTTTATTACATTATAAACGCATTGTACGCATGCATGATTCATGATGAACACAACCTCGTTGAATTTTTATACCGTTAGAACGAGCTACAGGTTTTCTTGTGATACTTCATTCGATATTTATTTCTAGAATTCAATATATTTCTCTCTATTATTATATTTTTTTTATTATATTTCTGTTCACTAATTTTTAATATTAAAATTACCAATCTATAATATAAAGTTAAATATATAAATATATATACAGATAGTTAATGTTTATTAATTAATAATTAATAAAATAAAAATAAAGATTATATATATATATAAAAATTATCAACAAAATTATTTATTATAATTATCAATAAAAACCAATATTAATTTGGTTAAAATGTTTGCATTTATCAATAATAAAATTAATAAATCTAAATCCTATTATTTTGAATAATATTAATTGAAGTATTGAAATATTTTTTATATTTTACCTATTATTAATATCTTTTTATTTATTATATAAAAAATTTCTATAATAGTAAAGTAAATTATTTAAGAAAAGTGATAAGCAATTAAAAACAATTAAAAAAATAATGATGCAATATGATATAATAAAAATGAAGATTTTCATTTTGTATTTATAAGGATATAAATATATTATCATAATATAAATATATTACCACAATTTTCATTAAAATTATTTAAATGTTTTAAACATAAAATTTTTTAAGATAAATTATAAAAAAAGAATTAATTCAAAAAAAAATCAAAAATAAAATTTTTGATTTTTAATAAGAAATAAAAATGAAATTTATTCTTGAAAAAGAATATTAAAATTCAAGAAGCTAGAATCGAATTAAAATGAATTCTTTTATCAAAAATTACAATTATTAGATATTTTGAAAAATTTAAGAGAAATGAAGAACCAATAAAATTATTTAAAAACAGTACTTTCGAAATTTAGATATTCCAACTTTTACATTTTTTAATGATCAAGTTTAGATCAATATTTATGAATAATTCTTATCTAATGTTAAAGAAAAAAAAAAAAGTGATTAATCATTTATTTTATCATTGATCATGAAAATCACGTGAAAAGCGATTTTTTTTTTGTGACTTCAATGGCATAAAATTATTAATTTTGTTATCACTACTATATAAAATCAAAAAATTATTATTTAAATTAAAAGAAATGTGTATAAACATATATGTATTGAATGTAATTCGAATTTTTCATTATATTTTTATTAATCTTCTTAAAGAGTTTTTTTTAAATAAAATATATATATATTCTATAATTCTAAATTTTATAATTAAAATTGTTTGAATCCTTGATATTATTCGAAAACGATGTATTATGTTGTTTCGTGTTAAATATATCTATTTTAAATCTAAAAATAATTGATTTAAATAAAACGTCACAATAAATTCGAATAAAATCGACCAATAAATTTATTCACGCAGCAAGTATTAATTAAAACTAGATTTCAATGAACTTTTAAAATAAAGAAAATGTGAGGTTAGATTTGATTTGATTTCATTGACTTATTCATAAATCGACGAGTTTCTATAGTGCAAAACGCATTGTGTGCTGTTCCAATGTTGATTTCTGAAACGTTGACTTCTGAATCATTTGATTTCGTTACAATATTTGTTGAAACGAGTGACGAAAGCGCCAATGGATTTCTGTGAATTCCGCTTTCGTCTGTTTCTCACGGTCGGTAAATTATCTCCGTGAGAGACGTGGCAGCCGATAAAGAATGCAAGATTCGTCAAATTATATATATAAATTTCTAATCATTAAAAGAAATGATATTAAATACTTTTTATTGTCTATTTTATTGTCTTTTATTATCTATTTTTGCATTTTTTATATTTTTCTTTGTAAAATATATACGAATAATAGTTTTGTCGCAATCGCAAGTTTTTCCATAATGTTTGGTCTGCTATTTTTAATCTAGAGTTTCTTAACATTTACCACTTTACTGAATCATCAAAGAAATATTTCAGTAGCGTATATATGCAATGTATCATTCGCAATTTAGCTTCTAGAACCTTTTTTTTTTTCTAATCTAAAACTAAAATGCCAACATTTAAGAAAATGAAACCCGTCGACTAGATTGAGATCTTGCGTCACGCGACCTAACCTAGACATATTCATACAAAATTTCTAGGGATGTTTTTAGAGACATTACAGAGAAAAAATATATTTATCATATTTAGAATGGATCTAAGATTTGTTTTTTAATAGATGAAGCATATATTTATTATTTTTTATATAAATTAAAGTCAATAATAAATTTTTTCCAAAAATCTTTACAATTTTTAATATTATCTATGTTGAATATATTATTAAATGCATGGATTGCAATGAATATTTAAGTCCGATTTTTAACGAAACATTATAAAATTAGTCATTTAGTCATCTAGTCATTTAACATTTATTTAAGATAATATTTATTATGTTCAATTCTTGTCAAAACAAAATAATATAATTTATAAGTTTAATTTTTATAAGAAATGTTATATATGTATTTAATTACAAATTATTAATTTTCAGATATTTATTATTTACTTCTATAAATATAATTAGTGAAAATAAATTGTGAATATTATTTAATATTTTTGATATATATTTTAAAAATATGAAACTATTAAGATTATTGAATAACAGCTACCTTCAGGACACCAGTATTGTATTTTGCCCATAGTGTCGCCCCAACCATTCACTGCGTTTTGCTGAACATCGCCTTGCGAAATTTCTATGATTTCTCCCATTGTTTATTCAAACACTTCCAAAAAAAAAAAAAAAAAAAAAAAAAAAAAAAAAAAAAAAAAAAAAAAAAGATTCTATTCTTGTTATAGGAACAATTGATATTTTAAAATTTTCTTATAAATATTTTTATAAATCCATCCAAAATTGATATAACTTTCATTTCGATTTTCATGTACTACAACTATTGAACCACCAACACATTCAATATTCCTTTAAAATTAAAGCATTGGCGAGGTGAAATCTCATGAAACTCTCACATTAGTCACCGTTTTAACAAAATCGAAAAAAAGCAGAAAAAATATTCATTTCTAAATAAGAGTAATACACTTTGAAAAATGATTACACGTTCACCGATCAAATAAAACACTCGCGTAACTCATTCGAGAAAATCAGTTACAGATTTCATGTATGTCGCGAACTCGATTGATCGCATGAGTGACTCGATCACGAACTCGCACTATCTTCACAGTGCATCGGTCTTCAAGCCGGCTTTACTGCTGAAAAATTAAAGCAGGATTTTCAATTGGCGTCGAAAGACCGTACGATGAACGAAATATTGTAACACAATAGTTTGTTCGAAACTTTCACAAACACATATAAACGTTGTGATCAAGAACTTGAGAAATAAAAAAATAAAAGAAAGAGAAATCGTCGTAACAATTATCACAAGGAGAACGAGATGAAAAAACCATTAATGTAACAATTCCGTCATCTTGTGATGACACATCGCGTTTGGTCGATTGGTCGTTGTCATTGCGCTTTCTTGCACTCGATACCACACAGTTCGTCGCAAGATCATGTAAAACATATTGTTGAATGGAAAATTGGGAAAACAATGGTACCCAAGGAACAACGGCAAAGCGTCGTCGAACACAAAATTGTACACGAATGACGTGCCGGTCATTCATGGAGCCCGCCGTCATGCTGATGGAATGCGCACATCATGGTGGTAAAATCGTAGCGACCAATCAGCGTCCATCTCGCACCGGCTTCTGCGTTCACGAACCACGCGCGCCACGTGACTTCACTGCTCGACCACGTGACAGCGTTGCATCTCCCACCAGGAGGCTTAGCACACGACATGATCGCATGACGTCACGACCAGCTGACTGCGCTAGTACGATTCCCTACTCCTCTTACTCGTCCTGCTGCTGTCTGCTGCCTACTGCTGCTACTTTTACTCCTTCTCTGCTTGACTTCCATTTTTCGATGAATCCGTTTTGAACGAAGTTGATCCGAAATTGATGCGATGCGATGCGATGCGATGCGATGCGATGCGATGCGATGCGTTTCGCACGATTCGCCCGCCCGCCCGCCAAGAATAGGTTCAGAAGATGATTTTGATGCGATGGCAAAGCTTTTCGTGGAGATTGGAAAACAGAGTAGTAGACAAATGCTGCATAAGAATTATTCGAAGAATATTCTAAAAAGATATCTATAATTTGGAATGTAGATAATGTAGAGAAAGACAGAAAAAAATCTCTGACATGTTTCCTAGTTTTTTTTAAATTTTATATATGAATTAAATTTAATAAATATTTATGGGAAGACGTAGAAATTTAGCAAGGCAATATTTCAAAGAATAAAAGCCTCTTTTATTGTAAATATTTCGCTGTAAAGATAAATGTTTATCTAAATCTATTTAATGATTTATGATCCTGCTCTTCTAATATAATTCAATAAATTCAGGAGTCAATATTATTAAGTAAAATATTTGCAAAATTAGTTACATAATTTTTAAAAGATATTATTTGAGTTATACTTATATAAATTATATAAATGTAAATATAAGTTATAAATGTTAACGAGACTGTTTTATAAATAGATAAATTATTCAAAAAATCCTTAATATTATTAATTTTTAATATAAAGTTTTTGTTTGTATTTGTCAATATATATATATATAATTTTTTTATTACTTTGTTTACTCACCAGGATCGAAGTCAGTCCCTCCAGCATCCATACCACCTGGATTTCCATATCCTAGAAAATAAAAATAATTTTTATTATTAACAATTATACAAATTATACAAAAACGTACACTAGATAGCGTTTACATCACATTAATCTATTTCACATAAATCATGAAATTATATAATAAAAATTTATATAGAAATTATATAGAATGTTTATTATGAATTCTATAATTTTGTAGCTTATAAAAATATATTAATCTAATAACCATATCAAAAACACAACAATAAACTTAACCTATTCAAACTATTCTTTAATATTAATAAAACAAAAAATGGAATAAGAAAGCACACCATGTTTATGACATTTTAAAATCTTATATGACAGATCAAAATGAAAAATTGTAGAGCAATATAAAAAATACAAATAAGATAAAAATAATAATAATAATAAAAATAAAATATATAATAATATAATAGTACATATTAATTATTTTACTGTTAAATATCATTAATATCATTAAAATCAATGTTTAAATAACAACAATATTATAACAATCAACGTTACTTGTTATTATTGTCATATTATTATTTAATTATTGACAAACATTTGTACCGTCGTTCCGCGTGCCGTCCATTAGAAGCATTACATAATTTTTCACGTTATCAACGTCAGTTACAAGTTGAATTTATTGCCGTTTTTTCGCGCTCGAAGTCACGCGTTTGTGCTTGATTTCAACAAGTATACTTATAAAAGCACTTGTGTTGAATGTATATTTTCAAATATTGATTGACGCCCTGGTATCCCCGTGAATATTTGTATTCTGTAATCAGTATTTGTCAAGTAACGAATGTAACACGCTTAATTTCAAATCTCACTGGAATATCGATGGTCGGCAAATTATCGCGACATGCATCGTTCAAGTATTTTTCAATGATAATCGAATTACTTCCATCACTAGCCGAGATACGTAGATACACGCTGTAGTCGTTTCGTTTCGAGGCCAAGAGTCAGCTACTTCTGGGGTGGGGATCGCCTATGGCACGTGTGAAATTTACGCGAATTGTGGCTAGACATGGTTCCTTCGTTTTGCGTGTGCGCGTTTGTTAATATGTGTATTTTGTATGTGTTAGCTTTCCGTTGCGCGTATATCGTATGCGTGTGTACCAGATAGGTAAATCAGCGGGTTACATCACGCGTGTTCACCCGGGACTATTCCGGTTGTTCGACCAAGCGCGGTCAGGGTGCCTGTCACACGGAACTGACAACACAGAATGATTCCTGATGAGCATGATTTCAAAAAGAACACCTGATATAAAATAATATTGTGATATATGAAAGACAGTATCGGAAATTATGAATGTTGAATTGACAAGAGCCTTAAACATAAAAGAAAAAGAATATGGAGAAAAGAAAACAGAAACAGAAAAGAAGAAAAAGAAAAAGAAAATTTAAAAGCACGCATACAAAGAAAGAGAGTGAAGAGTGAAATTGCGTGCGTGTGCGCGCGTGTGTGTATATGTGTGTGTGCGTGCACGCATACGTACATATAAAGAAAAGAGAGAAAGAATGGAGAGAGAGAGAGAGGGGGAGAGAGAGAGAGAGAGAGAGAGAGAGAGAGAGAGAGAGAGAGAGA
>NW_025221693.1:45806-48203 GCF_014066325.1 Apis laboriosa
GAGAGAGAGAGAGAGAATATGAGAAAGAGAAAAAGACAAGATGAGAAGAAAAGAGAAAGAGAGAGTAAGTCAAAGGAGGAAAGAGGATAGGGTTTGTCTCTCGGCCGAAACGCGACCGGCCATCTTGGATCCTGGGTATCGTTGAAAAATAGCAATTCTTTTCGGCGGTTGACAGAACGCCACGAGGACTGAAAGGAACGATCGGACGTGTACGAGCCCGCGATGCTCACAGACCGTGCGCGAAGTAACGGAGCGGGTCAACCGCGACGGAGGTCGTTGCGTTTGCTCATGGAAAAGACGGTCCTGGTAACCGGAGGCGCAGCACACGGTGCTACAGGCACGGAAAGATGTCGGATCGCGCACATTTGCATTAAAACGTATTAAAAATCGTGTCCGATATAAAACATGTCGAACACTCGTGCACTCAGGATCGTATAATCTCTTCATCCTTACTTTGCGGTTGATCGTCCAGGCTTTCCCGGTCAGACATTGCTCTTTAACGCGGTCTCTTTCTTCGGTTCCACGCGTCGTTCCTCGACGTCTCGGCAACAGGCCTCAAGACGACCAAAAATCCCCGGCACTGTCCGTGGCGCGACCCCGATATATCACCACTAACCAGTCAGCTCACCAACCCAGCACACCACTTACGAATTTTTCACTTCTTCACACACCACGGTCCGACCGCCGACCGACCGTCCGTCCACGGCACCAGTCGTCACCACCACCACCACACGCTCGCTCGCTCGCTCTACACCGTTCCACGCTCGCTGGCCCGACTCGCGCTCGCCCTCGCTCGCTCGCTTCTTCGTCTTTCACTCTCGCTCCACCTCCGAACCCCGTCGCAGTATGAGAGAGTGAGATACCGCTACACTTACTCTATGCGAACGCACACAATCCTGACCTTTCGTCGTGTGACCTGCGCGTGTCCATCTATATAAAACTATTTCATAGCCACGACACAATCCTTTCTATCCTTCTCTTTCTAATTAACAACAGCTGCACTCTCTTACCCTTTTACTCCTTTACTCTTTTTAGCGGTTCCTATGTTACTATCCTTGTTCAGTCAACTATGTACTACTCGTATAAGCGAATGGTGGCAGCACTCGCTCGGTATCTCGCTTTATATCGTATCGTATCGTATCGCATTAACGTCCATCTTGAATTCGAGTTATCGAACTAACTTGGTGGCGCTGAATGACTTTGAACTTTTAGCTGATTAATTCGTTATGCGCTTGCGTATTTGAATATAAATTTTTTTAAAATTGTAAATCATATTTTATAGTTTATAATAATAATAATTTTTTTATACAAATATGATTTGTAAGAATATAATATTATGTAACAAATTTATATAAATTTTTATATCAATTGATTTCAGAAAAACAATTTTTGCTTTAATAAACTATAAAGATTTGTACAGAAATTATATATCGTATAATTATATTTTTTTAAATATTTTCTTTTTAATTTACAATAATTATATTACATAAACATATTTTTTTATTGAATAATATAATCAGGATAAATTGAGGATACCCCAAATTAATTGAAACATTTTATTCATTATTTTTTAAGCAAAAACACAACAAAATTCAAGTACATTTATTCCTTACACATTTACTTTAATTCAACTAAAATGTAAGTATACGATAACACGTCTCGTGTAAGATGCAATGTTAATGCTTACATGCTTATGAATATATGCACATCAGTTGTAAATACTTGATGAACATATTAGTTGATGTATGAAAAAATCAATGTATTTGTTTGGTATGCATGCCCAGATAAAATCATCATCATTATCATCATTATCATCATCATCATCATCATCATCATCATCATCATCATCATCATGAAACTTAAAATTCATTGTTTTTTTTTCTTTTTTGTTCAATTTCACAAAATTTTAATTGTTACATAAATCACTCGATAGCTCCTGTTCTCTTATTAAGGAGAATGCTTTGAAATGGTTACAAAAATGGTAGCCGCGGAATAAGGCACACAATTGATGCAACGCGTATTTAATATAGCGATATTTATCTTTAATGTAATTGTATGTTGATGAATTTCTATCAATATATGGATCGTCCTGGATATTATGTATATGATATCTAGGGAATCTAAAGCTTTGCAGGAACGATTGTGCCTATATCGCTGTTGTGATAATAGTTTTATTTTTATTATTATTATTATTATTATTATTATTATTATTATTATTATTATCAGTATCATTAACATTATCATTATTATTAATATTAATAATCAATATTATTATTATATTTGATGTTACTAATGTCTGGATGATCGGTTTTGTATATACAGGTATCTTTGAGGTATGTTTTGCCTTATGATATGGGATATATATATATATATATATATATATATATATATATATAT